>NW_028261382.1:37723886-37762333 GCF_051295495.1 Thamnophis sirtalis
TCTTCTCAAGGGTGTGCCCCAGAATCGAGTCCGGAAAAGTAACTCAACTGCTTTTTCGCCTCCCTGCAAGCAGCCCTCTTTGCCACTCGCTTGGGAGTTCATCCGAATCTCTTTTCTCTCTCTTTCTCTCTCTCTTCTCTCTCTTTCTCTCTCTCTCTCTCTCTCTCTCTCTCTCCCTCCCTCCCTCCCTCCCTCCCTCCCTCCCTCCCTCCCTCCCTCCCTCCCTCCCTCTCTCTCTCTCTCTCTCTCTCTCTCTCTCTCTCTCTCTCTTCGCAGAAAGGTGTCAGGCAAGGAGGAAGGCTGGCATTAGGGGGGGGAAATGTGGGGGCCTTTTGGAGGGGGTTCCCTCCTGAAGATTGCTGGAGAAATCGGACCACCTCAACGGGGCGCATCTCAGCCTTCCCAAAAACGCTCCGATGCCCAGGCAGCCAGCAGAACCGGTCTTTTGGCCTTTGGGCAGGGCTGGGCGCAGATTGGCAGGCAGGAAATAAATAAGAGAAAGGCAGAGTTGGAAGGGACCTGGGAGGTCGTCTAGTCCAGCCCCCTGCTCAAGGGCAGGAGATCTACCATTCCAGATAAAACCTCCAGTGATGGAGCCCCCTGCAACTTCTGGAGGAAGCCTTTCCACTGATGAATTGTTCTCACTGCCAGGAAATTTCTCCTTAATTCTAAGTTGTTTATCTTGTCCTGCCCTCTGGCGCTTTGGGGAATAGGTCAGCCCCTTCCTCCCTGTGACAGACCCCCCCCCCAAGTACTCACAATGGCTATCGTGTTGCCCCCTAATCCTTTCCTCCAATAAACTAGAGATAAGCCACTTCCCTTAAACCATTGTGTGATTTAGCCTCTAGAGCAGTGTTTCTCAACCTTGGCAACTTGAAGATGTCTGGACTTCAACTCCCCAGAATTCCCCAGCCAGCGAATGCTGGCTGGGGAATTCTGGGAGTTGAAGTCCGGACATCTTCAAGTTGCCAAGGTTGAGAAACACTGATCTAGATCCCTTCTCGTCTTCCGTTGCTCTTCTCCGCACTCTTTCCGGAGTCTCTGTGTGTGTCCATCAGCCGTCAGAACTTTGAAAGAACCAATTTTGGGTGCTTGGCTTCTGACTGGCCTTGACCGCCATTGGCATCATCCCGGGCTCATGAGACCACGATTTTTCCTTCCGACCTCTGGCAGAAAACGCCCATTGAGTCAAAAGGATTCCTTTTATGATGGCCACCGTGTTCGGTTCACACCGCCACAGAAAAGGTGGTGAAATCGATCGCATGGTGAATTGGCTTAACAATCGCCATGACTTGTGGTCACAACCCCAGTTATGGTCGTAGGTCGAGGATTAACGCTGAGGTTCTGGTTGACTGCGTTGTGTAGACTGCTCCACTTGGGATAAACTGGGTTTTAAGTTCAGACCCACAGCAAGTCCGTTCTCTTTTCTCCCGACAGTTTCTCCTGAGGGCTTTCAAAGAAACCCACACGGGCCAACTGTCTGCAGCCATAGCAGAGTGGGAAAACGTTCTTCTCCCCTAGAGAGGCATAATGAAATGTTTATGTTTGTTTAGAATGTTTATTAACATTTGTAGGCCGCCCTTTTCCCTGAGGGGACTCAGGGGCTCACATAAAATCAGGAAGGGGAATACAAACAATGACGTAGACACATATAATAAAAGTAATAAGCAACATTCATTCATCATTCGGGGGGGGGGGGGGCAACTATCTTCATCCCCAGGCCTGACGGGATAGCCAGTTCTTGAGGGCTGTGCGGAAGGCCTGGACAGTGGTGAGGGTACGAATCTCCACGGGGAGCTCGTTCCAAGGGTCGGGGCTACTACTGAGAAGGCCCTCCTCCTTGTAGTTGCCAGCCGGCACTGGCTGGCCGATGGGAGGAGGGGAGCCACGTGTGGGTGTTTTTACACCACTGGTTACCACTTTGGGCTCCCGTTAGTTGTGGAGATGGGCCTCAAGGTTAACGCTGCTTCCTTTTGCCCTCCAGATGAAGACAGGGCCCTTCCCTGAGCACTCCAACCAGCTGTGGAACATCAGCGCCGTCCCTTCGTGGTCCAAAGTCAACCAGGGGCTCATCCGGATGTACAAAGCCGAGGTGAGGAAAGGCAGAGGAAAGCGGGGGGGGGGAGGAAACAGCACCTCTCCATCCAGATGTCCATTCTGGGTCAGACATCTGTCCGACCTTCAGGCTGACTATGAACGTGAAGAGCTGGCATTTGTCAGTCAAACCTGGACCTGTCATGAAATGAAAGGCCAGATAGAACCAGTTTGGTCTAGTGGTGAAGGTGCCAGGATAGGAAGTGGGAGGCGGGGAGTTCTAGCCTCGCCTTGGCCGTGAAAGCCAGCTGGGTGGCTTAGGGGCAATCGCCAGGAGTCGGGGAGTTCTAGTCCTGCTTTAGGCCTGACTGGATGATTGGGGGCCAGTTTACCCTCGGAGGCCTGAGGTCCTGGACTTTTTGCCTGGTGATTCCAGACCGTGATGGACGCCGGATGTCAAACTTCTGTCCCTCTTCCCTTTCTTTCCCCTTCTTTTAGTGCCTGGAGAAGTTCCCCGTCATTCAGCACTTCAAATTCGGCAGCCTGCTTCCTATCCAGCCTGTCACACCTTAAAGGAGCTCTGTTGGTGATGGGACCGAGGGGGGGGGGGGGAGCCCTGGAGAACGGCAGGGGAGGGGGAGGGCTCTTCTTCTGAGTCACCCCCAAACCCCCCGCCAGCCCCGATGCTCCTTCCTTTCGGCAGGAGCCTGGCAGGGCACAACTGACCAAGAAGACCCTGGCATTCGCAATCACACACACACACACACAAAAAAAATGAAAAAAAGGCAAGAGGTGGACTTGACTCAGGACATGCAATGGTCCCCCCCCCTCTTCTGCACCCCTTTTTTTCATTTGCCCCAGGATGGTTGGTGCTCTTGAGGTGGGGGTGGGGGGGCAGTTTGCTTCTCTGAGCTGTGCTGTATATTTTGTTGGGGAAATACACAAGCGTTAAAACTTCAGAGTCAAGCTGGACGTGCTGGCATTTTTCCCAGGGCTCCCTTCCCAATCCTTCCCCTCCTTTGCCTTGATCCCTTTGGGCAGGGGTCTCCAAACCTGGCCCCTTTAAGACTTCTGCACTCCCAGAATTCCCCCAGCCAGCTTCGATTTCGGACCCTTTCCATTCAGGGATCAGGGGGTTATTCCCCTCTCCACCCCAGAGAGAAAGCTTCCATACCAGTGTTTTCACAACCTTGGGGGGGAAATCAAATTTGAAGGGTTCAGACAGGGGGCCGGGGGGGGGGGGAGACACGTTCAAGGAAAAGCATAGTCTCTTGCTGGCCTACATCAAGAAAAGATTACAGGTTGAGAATCCCAGATTCTGCTCGGTGCCTGGTGAAATTGACTAGATGGGAAAGTGGAATTGACTAACTTGCTCTTTGTAAGAACTGGAAATTGACCGGGGAGGGGGGGGGGCTCAATTTCAATTCGGCCGGGGTTCCAGATCTCGAGCAATCTGCTTTTCCTTGAATTTTGCTTCTTCCAAGTCACGATTTGCAAAAATGGCAACCTACATCTAAATCAGAGACTGGATGGTTGGAAGCAAAGCCTCTTTGCGGTGCAGAAAATGAACCAAAGGGGAAAGAGCCAAAACGGGAATATCTCTTGCTGGCTGGGAGATTCTGGGGGTTGAAATCCACCCACCTTAAAATTTGCCAACTGAAACCACAGGGGGGTCTGCGTCCACGGAGCACCCCTCACCAGATCAAGGGAAGATGGTTTGCGTTCACACCAAAACATAAAAGCACAAAGGCTAGGGAATTCTGGGAGTTGAAGTCCACGCCTCTTAAAAACCACCAAGATTGAGAACCGTTGCTCCGCGCAAAGGCAGCCTCTTTTATTTTGAAAGTGTGCGACGTTTCTCACCCGCCTTCCCCAGCTTCCCAGCCTTTTTCTGCACGGTGGCTATTTAGCGAGGAGGGGGATTCCCTCGTGGACCCCCAAGGAAGCATGGAATCCGGTCCTTTAAAAAGGGAGTTGGGTCAGAAGCTGCCAGGCAAGCTCGATCTGGAAGCTTCCTGGCCAAAACAGTTCCTCCTCTCCAGCCCACCTGGAGAAAATGAAGAGTAACTCCATGCATTGTGGGATTGGCTAAGATTTGGGGTTTTTTTTCCCACGTGGACCAGGGAGTTTTAGATCTCCCAAAAAAGGAAGGATGAAAACGCTACACCCCACAGTATTTCGGGCCAAGGAGCCAAATTCTATTTAAATCACACCTTCAAAACATTTTGGTTGAAAACAGCCCCCAACACCCCCCCCAAAAAAACCCCAAAACACACTCCGCAAAAGTCTTTCCGGTTTCTTTGTTTGTTTTTCTTTCCAGTCAAGTCTAAAAGCAAATAATATTGTTTTAGATCTCTCGGTTGAAGTTTATGGGGAATACATGACCGGCCCTTCTCCCCACCCTCCAAGTGATTTGAAAAAGGGGGGGGGTCCCCAGTTTCTGCTATAGGTCTTTCCTCCGTTTCTAATTCAACTGTACATCTGTAGTTTTATTTTATTTTATTTATTTTTCTTGGCTCCTTGCAAAAACTTGTCAATCCCGTTTCTCCAAAATGGGAGGGCTTGGGGGTGGGGGGGGGGATTCCAAGAAACTGCTTTGCAGGTTTATTCCATTTTAAAGGAAAACCCACCCACCCCTTTTTTTCTTTCACAAAAACTCCAGCCTGAGGCTGATTTGAAAGGGGCAGGTGGTAACTTCAAAGGGCGATTCCCAGAAAGTAGTGGATTCCACCCTCCCCCCCCCCCAACTGATCTGTTTGAGGGATCCTCCATACTCTCTGAGCTTGATGGGTTTTTTGCAAGACGTTTCACAACCCAACTAGATAAGATGGACAGCAGTGTGAGGAGAGTGAGGTTGGCAGAGAGGAGGAGGAAGACAGTGAGACTGGGGGCCCTCCATGCTCTCTTATCTTAGTGGTTTTCTTGCAGAGGTTTTATTGCCCAACTAGCTTTATATCATCAGTGCTAGAAGCAAATCCCACTCCTTTCTAGCACTGATGGTGTCACCTAGTTGGGTAATGAAACGTCCTCAAGGAGAAAAAAAAGAAGATCCGGCTCGGACCCCTCATGTCAAGCCCAAGCTACAAATATTCTCCTCTTATCCACTGACCTCTTTCCCTAGCTTGACCGTAGCCTACTCTAGAGCAAGAAGTCCAGCCTTCTCGCAAATTGCACTCGGAATGGCCATGCGCGCACACAAAAACCCCAACGCCTTTTGAAACTCTGATCAAAGCAAGCGGCAGCTTCCCCAGGCAAGCTTGCAGATTGGGGGGGGGGTATTTTTGCAAACTCTGCATGTGTCTACTTGCCCCCCTCCCCAGGGAGGAGACCTCCCCTCCCCTCTCCTCCCTTCCCCCTCAAAAGGTCCATCTTTGCCTGTTTCTGTTGAACGCCAAGGAGCGGCGGTGGCTGCCCCTTCCATTAAATAGGATTGGCCTCTTTCTCTGTGTGACATAGCTTTTATTAATTCCAGGGAGTCTTCAGGGCCCACCTCGGCGTTCCTTTGGCTGGTCTGACGGTCAGTGGTTTCAAAACCACCTCTTCCTAGATTTTATAGTACAATAGCCTAAATTTCAAGATCTTGCTCTCTCCACGCCCACGAGTCCACCCCATGGTCCAATCTTCCACTGCCACGCTGGCAGCTTCCGCCCATCCAGTTCCGGTCAGGTGCAGAGGTGAAAAGACAAAGGATGACCTTGGCTTTCTGGAAAGAATGTTGTTACGGCTACATATCATCTAACTCTGTATAATCCCCCCCCCTCCCATTTGCCCACCATAGAAAATGCATAGTAGAATAATAGAAAGTGTGTTTTTTTATTTGTGCTGATAAATAAATAAAGGGAGACTAGTATAGATCTATTTCAAGCTATTTAGCTCTCATCAGCTAGCCATACCCTTACTGGGATTCGAACCTGGGCTATGTTGCATACTAGGCAGAGATCTTAGCCATTAGGCCACAGGCTCTAATCCGTTATCAGTGAAGCCAGGGTGAAAGGTATCTATTAGATTTTTTTTTTTCAAATCCCAGTAAGGGTATGGCTAGCTGATGAGAGCTAAATAGCTTGAAATAGATCTATACTAGTCTCCCTTTATTTATTTATCAGCACAAATAAAAAAACACAAATATAACAAAGGCAACAGTAAAAATATTGGGTTTCTGTCGTGATGGACTCTTGTGACGAGCCGATTGACAGATGATGGAAGCAGTTAGCTTCCTCCCATAGTTGGGGCTTACCAGGGGTTGTAAAAAATCTTATATATATATAAACCCAATATTTTTACTGTTGCCTGTCTACAAATAAAAAAAAACACACACACACACATATATATATATACACACACACACACACATACACACACACACACACACTGTTTCTAGAGAGAGAGAGAAAGCTGATACCAGGTCTTCCCTTTGTAAGAACTATTTAATTCTGGGGCAGGCAACTTTGTATTGGGGGGGGGGAGGTAAAGTAAACTACCATTTAGGCCAGATGCAGGATCAGTGAAATTGCATAGTTAGTAGAAGGGCTTCCTGTCCTTTCTACAACTCACCTGTCCTAGTAATAAGAGCAAAATAATATAATTGAACCATGTGGTGCTGATGATGATGATAATAATAATAATGATATGTTTTTGGAGGAGATCAGGTTGGCAATTCATTCCTAAGGAGGGTCTTCTTCTCCCATAGGATCTGGGTGGGGGGGGGAAGAGAACTTAATGGGATGGGAGAAGCCTTTAAGCTTTGAGGAAAGTCACTCTGGAGGATATCTGGAGTGGCCTTTGGATTCTGGGAAAGGGAGGAGGGCCTAGGAGAAGGTTACTACAGTCTTGCAAAGCCTCAGTGGTGCCTGCCTTGGTAGCATTACTTGCAAAGAAGTGCTTGGAACGCAGGTCGTCCTGGACTTACGACCTTTCATTTAGTGGCCATTCAAAATTACACCAGCCCTGAAAAAAGTGACTTACGACCGTTTTTCCCACAGTAGTTGCAGCATCCTAGCATTGGTCACGTGAATAAAATTCAAACCCTTGGCAACTGACATGTACCTAGGACAGTTGCCCTGTGCCCCGGGGGGGGGGGGACACACACGTGTGTCACGCGATCTGCTTTTGCAACCTTCTGACACATCGATGTCAATGGGGGAAGCCAGGTTCCCTTAACAACCCTGTTACTAACTGAACAACTGCAGGGATTCACTTAACGACTGTGGCAAGGAAGGTGGTCAAATGGGGCTGAACTCACTGAACAAATGTTTCCCTTAGCAACAGGCATTTTTGGCCTCCGTGGTGGTCGTAAGTCGAGGACTCCCTGCTAGCCTACATCAAGAAAAGGTGATAGGTTTAGGAGTCGCGGATTCGGCTGAACGGCTGGTGAAATTGATTAGACAGGAAGGTGAAATTGACTAACCCTTGCTCTCTGTAAGATCCTAGTTGTGGAATTGACTTAAAAGAAGGGGCGGGGGGGTCCTACTAGATCTTGAGGAATTGAGTTTTGCATCTTCCAGGAAATTATTGGAGAGGGTGAGGTGGGGAAGCATTTGTTTAAAAGCAAACACGTATCGTGCGTCTAAATCGGAGGGTGAGGATTAGAAGCGAAGCTTCTTTGCGGGCAGAAAACAGACAAAACGGGGAAACGGCGACCGATTGGAGAATTCTGGGAGTTGAAATCCACACATCTCAAAGTTGCTGGGATCTAGAAACACTAGAATAGACCAGTGTTTTTCAACCTTGGCAACTTGAAGATGTCTGGACTTCAACTCCCAGAATTCCCCAGCCAGCATTCGCTGGCTGGGGAATTCTGGGAGTTGAAGTCCAGACATCTTCAAGTTGCCAAGGTTGAAAAACACTGGAATAGACCAACTAAAACCCTACGAACTGTGTTGCAACACCCCTAACCAGAACAAGGGAAGACAGTTAACATTCACACAAAACCTGAAGCTTCTTCAGCGTCAACCTTAGTTAAACTTTTGTGACTTTTAACATTGGCGGGTTTGACAAGCTTGCGGTCTCTCTCCCCCCCCCCCCGCCCCAAACGAATTCAGTAGCATTATTAGAATATTCCCAACAAATTCTGCTTCTAGATTTGCCAAAGAAACTTCATGCAAACATTGCCTGTAGGAAATCCGTCCGGAAATACATTCCGCTAATTCTGGTAAGGATTTCTCTCCATTCCAGAGGGGATTGCAGGAATTTCAGCTTCAGGATCTCTCGTGATCCTTGAGGATCACCGAACAGGTGAAGGGGAACTTTTTATTTGTTGGAAGAGATATAAGCACTCCGGGCAGATAATGTAAAAGCTGGATGAAAACTGAGCCCGACCAATTTCTTTACTGGCCTCCTGCCACAAGCACCAGCTTTTATAATAGCTCTGCTATTAACATCGCTAAGTGGAGAAAATGAAGCTGGGCCTGAATCAGGATGGACTTCTGGTGGCTTCATGGACGCTTCGGTTTGGGTCTCCCAGTCTTCCACTCCCGCGTCGTTCCAAATAAGGGGAGATCAAAAGGACACACTTGGACTCCTGCAGCTGGTTCAAAAAAGGATATTGAGGCCCTAGATAAGAGGGCAGAGAAACGCAACAAGGATGATCGGGGCTGGAGGCTAAAACGTATGAAGAGCGGTTGCAGGAATTGGGTATGTCTAGTCTTAAAAAAAAAAAGGAAAGCAGTGGCTCAGTGGCTAAGATGCTTGTTGATCCGAAAGGTCGCTGGTTCGAATCCTGAGTGCCGCGTAAGGGAGTGAGCTCCCGTGACTTGTCCCAGCTTCTGCCAACCTAGCAGTTCGAAAGCACGTAAAAAATGCAAGTAGAAAAATAGGAACCGTCTTTGGTGGGAAGGGAACAGCCTTCCGTGTGCCTTTGGCGTTGAATCATGCCGGCCACATGACCACGGAGACGTCTTCGGACAGCGCTGGCTCTTCGGCTTTGGAAAGGAGATGAGCACCATTGCCCCCTAGAGTCGGGAACGACTGGCACTTGTATGTGTGAGGGGAACTTTTACCTTTAGTGAAAAGGAGGACCAGGTGTGATGTGATAGAATAACAGAATGACAAGAGTTGGAAGGGACCTTGGAGGTCTTCTAGTCCAACCCCCTGCTCAGGTAGGAAGCCCCATATCATTTCGAACAGGGGATTGTCCAATCTCTTCTTAAAGACATCCAGGGTTGGAGCAATCACAACTTCTGGAGGCAAAGCCTTCCACCGGTTAATTGTTTTCCATGTCAGGAAATTTCTCCTTAGTTCTAGGTTGGTCTTCCAGTATTTGAGGGGCTGCTACAAAGAAGGGGGTCAGCCTGTTCTCCAAAGCACCAGAAGGCAGTGGATGGAAACCCCCGAAGGAGAGGAGCTTTCCTGGCAGAACAATTAACCCGTGGAAAGGCTCGCTCTCTGATGTGGGTGCTCCAGCATTGGAGATTTTCAAGAAGATACTGGACATCCATTTGTCTGGGCTGGGATGAGTCTCCTGCCTTGAGTAGGGGGTCGGACTAGAAGACCTCCAGGGTCTCCACTAGCCCTGAGGATTCTGTGTTCTATGATCTGGAAGCTGTATTCCTTGCCCTCAACTTCGGGCCATCCCTTTAGCGACCACGTGTGCGTTTGTGTTTGTGTGTGTGAAGGATGAGTCCTTCGAATCGAAATAAACAACGGAAAAATCCTGTTTTTGTTTGTGTAGCTCTCCATAATTCTGGAGATCCAGGTTGTGTTTTTGAGATAACCATCCTTGATTCGCATCCCGTGTTTATTTTGGATCAGTCTCTGCTCTTGAGAGCTGCTGATGCTGATGCACAATACCCCAAATCTCTGCGGGAGAATTCTGACAGCAATCCAGGCAATCGCATATGTAACACAAACACACACATTCACACACACACGAGCCATTTGCCACCCTCCCCTCCCTAGATTTGTGACACACACACACACACACCCCTCCCCAGGTTGAGAATCCTTGGAGTAAAACATGGCGAAACTGACTAGATCCGGTTGCCAGAGCGGCAATATCCAAAAAGGATGGACGCCCCGACAATTTCTTTTCTCCAAAGTTCTGTTGGCCTGGAAGGATTCTGGTAGCCAACGTCTCCGTCTCCAACCTGGCAAATAGATCAGATGCCCAAAGATTTAAGAGGCGTCTCTTCCAACCATCTGATCAGAGCATCCCCTGAAACCGTGATGGCGAAGTAGAGCCCTCTGTGTGGTCACGGCCGCCATCGCCAGCTGCTCTCCTGGTTTTCAGTGCTGGCCAGCTGGTTTTCTTTGGGCGCCGGAGTGCTGGGAAACGGCCTGAAAAAGCTCCGGAAAACAGCCTGGTTTTTTTTTGGCAGTTTTGGCCCGTTTTTCAGGCCGTTTTGTGGCGCTTGGGCCCCCGCGAAGCCCCACTGAAAAACAGCCTGAAAACAACCCGAAAAACGGCCTGAAAAAAGAACCCCAAAACAGGCATGTGTGCGCTGGCCAGCTTGTCCTTGGGTTCCCAGTGCTCTGCCGTCCGCGAAGACCAGCTGGCTGAAGCGCATGTGACTGCTGGAAACCCCACAACCAGTTGGCCCGTGTACATGTAGATTGGCCAGCTGGTCTTCGGGTTTCCGGCACTCCGGCGCACAGACATGAAGGTGCATAAACGCGTGTTCCAGTTTGGGCACTCGGTGCCCCAAAGGTTCGCCATCATCACTGCGCTAAAGCTTTGGCCAGCTCTCTGCACACGCTCAGATGCCCCTTGTCTGCCCTTCTTCTGTCTCCCTCCTTCCCACAGAGCCATCCCCTTCCCTCCTCTTTCCCTGCCTCATCCGCACATTCATCAGCCGCCCCTAAATTAATCATCACGCAGGTGAATTTTCAGGGTGACGGGGAAAATCGCCCCTCTCTCTTCCCCCCCCTTCTCCCCTAACACCCCTCTCCCAACACCCCTCATTCCTTTCCCTGCCACTCTCTATTCTGCTGCTGTGCTAAGTTTTCTCTCCCTCGGAAAAAAGAAAGAAAAAAAAAAGAAGGAATTGCTGAGCTGACAGCCGAGGAGAAAAGATGAAACGAGCAGCAGCGCAGCTTTAGCGGTTCAAAGGCTGGAATTTCTGCTGGGGTTTGCAACCGAACCATCGTCCCCGGCTTCCAAGCCATGAGGTCGAAAGTTGGTGCGAAGGATAATGAGAAAAAAGGGGTTGGGCGCCTGAGACGGTGCAGAGTGGGTTTTCTCCCCCCATCCCCAGCACAGTTGTCAGGCTAGAGGGATCGGGGGGGGGGGGGGGGACCTGGTTAATTTTAATTTTAAAAGACAAAAGTTCCCCTTTGCAGCCCACGATGCGATCCAAGCGGACAGTTGAAGGTTAACAAAGCTAAATTTGTCAGCTTACGACAGTTCATTTACTGACCGTTTGAAGTTACTGTTCTGACCGAGGCTTCCCGAGAGGATGAAGCCAACTCCTGGTCCGAGAAAAACCCCTTTTATTGATTCTGCTCATTCGCCTCCAGCAAAGTCTTTCAAGGGAGGATTTACGGTCACAGACCTTATCTGGCATGGAGAGCTGCCAGGCATAAAATCTGCAGAACTTGGCAAGGAGCCGCGGAGAGTCACGAACCAATGAAGCAAACTGATTAATTTGCTGTGACTTCTGCTCATTCACCTACAGCAAAGTCTTTCAAGGGAGGATTTACGGTCACAGACCTCATCTGGCTTGGAGAGCTGACAGGCCGAGATCTGCAGAACTTGGCAAGGAGCCTCGGAGAGTCACGAACCAATGAAGCGAACTAATTGTCTCCTGCAAACTCCACTCCCCTTTCGCTCCTCTTTTATTTCCTCTTGGGCGGGGGGGCATTCATCGCCTACTTGTGGCCTTACTCCCAAGTCGGCCCCTGTTCTTTAGCTCTTCCCTTTATCTGGCAACTCTGTGCATGCACACACTGGGAACAGGCTCCAGCTGTTCTTCTGCCTCACTGATGTCTGACTCTGAAGGCAGCTGATAACTGGCATACTTAACCACTGTGGCAAGAAAGGTAAAAAAAATGGGGGCAAAGCTCACTTGGTTCGAAAAGGGATAGGAGACCACCAGGGGACCAAAATTTTAAAACAAATTTTTTTTTTGACAATAGCGGAAAATCATTTTTGAACTTCAACAAGGAAACTATCTGGATTTGTTGATGATGTCAACACAGTTAAACTTAGCAGGAACAATTTTTTATTCTAACCCGGGCTGACGTCCAAAAACCTAAGCGGTGTTTCCAACTGAACAAGACGCCACCAGGAGATCTCGATGCCATAGACCAGTGGTTCCCAAACTTGGCAACTTTTAAGACTTGTGGACTTCAACTCCCAGAATTCTCCAGCCAGCTCTGCAGAGCTGGCTGGAGAATTCTGGGAGTTGAAGTCCACAAGTCTTAAAAGTTGCCAAGTTTGGGAACCACTGCCATAGCCTAGAGGGCGAAGTTGACAAAACTCTTCCAACCTCTTTCCTAGCCTTGCCTTGAAAACGTTGAGCGTGTCCGTTCTTGAAAGAGACTCGACTCGAATTTGGAGGCGGCTCTTAATTAACTCTCTTTAAAAAAAAAAAGCCTCTCTTTTTTTTTCTACTTGAGTTTTTAATGTCGTTAGCTGCCTTGAGCGTTTGGCGGCAAGATCACAACTGCATGGAATTAAATATGAATTAATCTTAACTGAAAGCAAGGATACAGTTAACCAACCATTAATAAATTAATTAAGTCAATATGAACCTTAAGGATCGGCGCCGCGAATAGGTTTTATCCCGCGTAAGTTGGTTGGGACGTTGGTCTGGTTTCCATTGGCCTGCAAACATCCCCATTTCTATCCCCCCCCCATTTCTTTTTAAATAGGCGACCTGATGGGGCCAGCAGTATTTGCTGTATGTGCTTCCCTAAAGTAGATGGGGGTAGATGGGCTTTGTAGTCTGCCTCTGTAGCCACTCTGCCCTCTTTCCTGTCCTTGCAACGCTGGCTGGGCCGAGGGTGGGGAGGCTGGGAAGCGTAGTCACTGCCCCTCTGGAGGGCACCAGGTTGGCCGAACTGGCACCTGAGGGAGGGGGGTTGGAAGCTGGTTTTCTGGGTGCTTCGCCCAACCCACAAACCAGTTGCTAAATTAACCTGTTTTTGTAGGTTCTCCCCGTCCATTGGCCTGGTTCCCACAACATACTTAACCGGGTTCATGGAGAGGTTAACTGTCTTGTGGGAATACCAAAAAGGGTCCATCCAGAAGAGCCAGTCTCGCTAATTATCAGGGGTTTAAATTTAGCCAGGAACAAACTCCTGTCTTTCGGCTAATTCCGTTTTCTCCCCCACCTCTCTCTCTCTCTCTGCCCTCCGCAACAGGCAAGCAAGGTCAGGGCTGTTTTCAACACGGTTTATTTACAAGACAGCTTTTATTTCGGGTTTTTTGCATGCTCTCTTGCAAAGCGGTTGGGCCCTTTTTGAAGGGGGGGGGGATAGAAAAACAACGGAATTCATCCCGCTAAGCTAAGCTCTGGGTTTTTCTTGGTCTTCCAGGAAAAGGAGACAGATAGAAAGAGCGGCTGAAATGAGGCTGGAAACAGCCTCTCTTTAATAAAAAAAAAATAATCCCACCAGAAAGAGGGGTAGAAATGGTCTTCTCTGTTCCAGCTGTTGCCCAAATTTGAATCCTGGTCTTTAATTTTGGAATTAAAAACGTAGGTTCACTCCCTTCTTTGCTCTGGATAATGCGCAAAATATGGAAGAGACCAACTCTGCTTGGATTCAGTCAACCTAAAGTGCAATTCTTTTTCTTCTGTCGCAATAATCCCCCCTCTCTGGATACCTGTAGCCCCCATTGGAAAAGGAATTTGTTGTGTAAATTCTATTTTCACCAGGACGTCTGTGCTGATTTGGGTGTATTATTATTTCTCACGTTTTCTGGTCATGGCCAGGTTTTGGAGATCCTGAGGTCATCCCCTTGCTTTGTGCAGGAGAGAGGGAGGGTGGAAGGAAGGAAGTAAAGAATGGGAAGGAAGGAAGGAGGGAGGGAGATTGGAATGGGAAGAAAGGAATTGAGAAGATGGTTGGAAGGAAGGAAGGAAAGAATCTACTTATAGGGGCAGGGGAGGGAGGGAGAAAGGAAAGAAGGAAGGAGGGAGGGAAAGAGAAGGAGATAGGAAGGAGGGAGGGAGATTGGAATGAGAAGGAATTGATAGTTGGGAAAGATGGAAGGAGGGAATGAAGGAAGGCACCTGGCTGACATTGAGCCAATCACCAGGTGACAATGAGTTCTAGTCTTGTCTTCGGCGTAAAAGCCAGCTGGGTGACTTTGGACCAGTCAGCCCAAACTCGCCTCACAAGGTTGTTGTGGAGAAAAGAGTAGGAGGAAAATATGTTGGATTTGTTCGCCACTTTGAGTTGTTTGTAAAAATAATAAAGGCAGGATACAGATAAAACCCTGGTTTGTTTGGTAAATCCTGATGTATGACGTAGTGCGTGGACTCAGTTGTTCATTAACACCATAGCTTAGCATCCTGCAGCAACTGGCCTGGGTTATCCAAGTTGTGGAGTAGCCTTTTTCTGTTTTAATCTTTTATGCAGCCCATTTGGGGTGTGTGTGTGTGTATGTGTTTGTGTGTGCTGATCTGTGAACGTCTGTGCAAAGAGGCAATGGGAGAAAAGTATTCCACTTCCCCCTCCCAGTATTGATATAAACCCCTTCCCCAAATGAGTTGAATTTGGACTCCACTCAACCCAAGATCCCTTCCAACTCTTTTTCTGAATTTTGCCTTCTGAATTTCAAATGTATTTTCTAAAAAATCTGCTACAGCATAATGCTGCAATGCCCACATTGACCACTAGGGAGAGCTCTGGCAATTGCCTTTTCAGCTGGACTCTACCTCGGTTGCAAATCTAAGATTGGAAAAAACGAATTAAAAATTATATACATTCTTCAACAAAAGGTTAAAAAGATGGAAGGGAACTCTCGTTTAAATATCAGCCTCCGATTTCAATACATTCCGTTCTCCTGGAATTCAATTCAGATCTAAAATGGGCTTTTTCAGACCTGACATTCAGCAAGATTAAACAAAGATCAACTCGTAATATTAACATGATCCATAATAAATGATTTTCCTACTTAAGAAAACAGTAATAATATATATTTAAAAATTATGGTAGCGAGTGCACAAATTCATCAAAATCCATCCGTGAGTCTTAGAAACCAAAACGGTCATCTTCCTGGGGCCAGAATATAAATATCCCGTCCGGTTAATAATTCTAATAAGGGATGTCAAAAAGTTTTGATTTATTATGCCAATTTTGCCCGGGAGTTGGGAATCTCTGCTTTAGCTATATTTTAGGAAGAGCTCCTATTTTTTTTAAGTGTTTGTGTAGGCACACATGTGCACTATCACACACACCCATTAATTTTGAGGCCAGCCTGTAGTTGGTCAGAAAAATCCTTTTATTACCTTCATTCATTTGGTTTAAAGAAAGGGGTGTGTGGAAAACACCACCAAGTGGCGTAAAGCAGAGATAACAAACTCCGCTCTAGATAAAAAGAAAAGAGGGAAAAACAAACTTTTAGGAACAGGGGCCGCATAACCATGTTTTATAGATCCACAAGGGGGAAAAAAAACTTTTATCCCTTTGTCAAAGGAACGCTTCTGTTAATTTTTTTTTTTTAGAATCCCAAACTCAAACTCTCTCTGAATCCACCCAAACTTCCCCAAGCATAAATATATATATTTTTTAGCAACTCAGGTTTGCTCCAGATACTAAATGCTACTAATGAAGACAGCTTTTTGCTGCTTTTTTTGTTTAAAAGATAGCATTTAGCAGATGCTGTTTTCTTCCAATCTGGTTATCTTGAGAAAATCGATCTTTCTCTCTCCTTTTGTTTATTCGTTTGGATAAGGCTTGGCCCCCCCTCCCCTTCCCAAAATATTAAAATGTGCCTGATGACATGGAGTTAAATCCTTTCAGCCAAGGGCCTTTTTCAGTTGAAACAAGTCAACTATTTTGTTTCAAGCAAAACTTTTGTGTTAGTTGGGCTGGCAAGCAAATCTCATCAGTTGAGTCACTCAGTTTACACATGAGCAGCAACAACTGAAGTTAAGATTTGCAGTCCCCCCTCCACCCCCACCCAGCTCTAAGCTTTTTGTAAGCAAAGGATAACACAGCCACTTGCTCTCCCCATTTTATAATTGGCCTTTTTATTAAGATTATAAATTTAAACAAATCTGAACAGTTTTACCCGGTGATATACACTTCAGTATGCACACACACACGCACACACACACAAATATACAGAGATACAAAGGGAGGGTGGGGAAAAATAATAATAGTTTGGCAATGAGGTCCTTTAATACACAGTGCTGAAATGTGAAGTGGATGGCAGATTGGGAAAAAAAACTACCTTTTTACAACAAAAGGCTATTTTCCTCCCTTCCCTTGCAAAATAATAATTAAAAAAAAAAGAACACAAATTTAATTCCCATTCCCCTCCTCTCCGAGAAATAAAAAAAGGGTTACAGAAAACACAGGCTTTTATTTATTTTATTTATTTTCCTGCACACAGGACTGAACAATGCTGGCTGGTTGAGGAGTTGTTTTTTTAAAAAAACGGAGGAGTCATCCAAACACATTTAAAGAGACAAAAATAGTGAACTGAGGAGCAGGCAAGAGTTGTTTTGCCTCTTTCTTCCAGGCGTCCCTTGGGATGGAGGGAAGCAGACAGCTGTGCATGATGGGAGCTGTTACCTCCCCCCAAACCCCATCTGCAAATGGACTACTTAAGAGGGTGCAAGGGTGTGTGTTGCGGTGTTTGTGTACATGCAAGGACAAAATAGCAACCATCTCCAACGTGGTCAATCAATACAAAAAAAATCACCCTCTGAATAAATTTCTTTCTGCAGCATAAAACGTTGGGGATTTTTTAAAAAAAGGGTTCGGTGGAGGAGGGGAGGCCCATGTCCACTAAAGGTCCCTCCTCAAAACCCAAAGCGGCTGCAAAGTGAGGGAGGGGGGTTTATACAGTACATTTGAGTTGGGGGGCAGCGACTCTAGAGCGAAATCCGTTGAAAACCCAGCATTTTCAAGGGGCTTTTAAAATAGAACTCGGAAGCCTTTAAAAATATTTCTCACCAGCCTTACAGCCGGGAAAGGAAAAATCGCCTTCTTTCCAAGTAGGGGCCAGTCTCCAATTTTCCACTTTAGGTTCCCTCCCCCCCGACAATGCCCCCTTCCAAGCAGGCAGAACTAACTCTTGCCCCACCGAGACCCCCCTCAAAAAATATGGCCTTCCCCCCCCTCCCATGCGGCATTCGCGCTCGTTCACGGTCCCACCTCCCCCCCCCGGGTTTTTTTAAAAATGACCTCCCCCTCCTCTTTAAAAGAAAAAGGAAACCGAAGAAGGCTTGGAGCCCAGGAAAAAGGCAACCCCAGAGCCCCCTCCAACTCAAAAGCGCCGGGAAATCAAGAAACAAAGGAAAAGTTATTCGCCCGTCTTCCGCGTTCCTCGCTGCCCGAATCGCCTCGCCTCTCCTCGGCCGTCCCTCTGCTGCAAAAATTGAGCTCCGGTGGCCCCGGGAAACTCCGTGGTCCAAATTTTAGAAAACATTCGCTCGGTTCGACGTCCACCCTCCCCAAAAGCCTTTCCCCCTCCCCTCCCAGGTTCAGCCCAGACCCCCGCAAGTCCAGTCTTTGTTTCAGGGTCTCCCGCCCACCCCCCAATAATCACAGCCGTCCCCCACAGCGTCCGAAAAGGGGCCGAGCGGCGGGGAGAGCCCCGCAAAAGCCGACCCCGGCCGCTCTCAAAAGGCCACGATGGCCCGCGTCCAAGCCCCCAAACTCGCCAGCGCCTGTTTGCCGCACAGCTGTCCGCTGGAGAGCTGCTCCGAGTCCGACGGCGGTGCCGCTGGCGCCGGCCGGCTCACCAAGCCGCTGAAGCTGGAGCCGAAGATGGAGATCAGGCTGGAGATGTTGGAAGCGTCCGGCGAGGAGGAGGAGGAGGAGGAAGGATGGGAGCAGGAGGAGGAGGAGGAAGGCGAGGGCGCCTGTCCAGCGGCGGGGAAACCTTCCAAGCGGGCGCGCTTGGCACAGGAGGCGAAGGGCGAAGGCGCACCGGGCGGCGCAGGCGGCAACAGCGGCGGGTCCCCAGCGCCGCCCGCCGTTTCGTACTTGCGCTTGGCGCCCGGGCTGGGCGGAGGCAGCGGCGGTGGCGGCGGGCAGCAGCTGGCAGAGGAGGCCACGACGGCGGGGACGAGGCCGCCTGGCGGGCAGGGCGCGCAGCAGCAGTCCTGATGCAGGTAGCCGTTCTCCACCGTGGTCACCACGTGCGTGTCCAGATCCAGCACGGTGGTGCGGCTCGAGCAGTGCGCCGCGGGCCCCGACGGCGGCATCCCCGAGGGCGCGCACGGGATCCCGAAGTCAGCCCCGACGCCTCCGCTGCCGCCGCCGCCTCCTCCTCCTGCGGAGCCCGAGCTGGGGTAGCCGCGCGGCGGGTAGAAGGGCAGCGGCGAGTCCCGGCACACGCCCGCCGCGCCGGGCAGCCCCAAAGCAGCGTCGTCGGTGGGCGGCGGCGGCGGCGGCGGCAGGAGCAGCATGGACGGCGAGTCCGGCCTGGCCAGGGCGCAGCTCCGCAGCTGGAGGCCGTCGGGTCCGGCGTTGGCGGGCAGCGTCTGGAAGTCGGCGGCGGCGGCCAGCTCGCCCAGCGTCGGGGGAGCGCCGAGGGTGGGCGCGGGCGGCAAGGGCAGGGCGCCGGCGGCTCCGTCGAGGTACAGCGGGTGCGGCGGCTGGCCGGGCAGGGCGCTGCTCTGGCGGCGGTAGAGCTCGGCGTAGCGCTCGCTCAGGTAGAGCTGCCGGGCATTGCGGAGCACGTAGGAGACCAGCAGGTTCTTGTGCAGCTTCAGCCCGCCGCGCTGCGTGCGCGACATGTGGATCTTGCGCAGCGAGAGGCTGATCAGGCTCTGGGCGTCCAGCGCGCACTCCATCTTCCGCGCCGGCCGTTCAGCTTCGGCCGCCCGACGGCCACCGGGCCCGCATCCACCCGCGGCGAGGCCGGCGCTGCCCGGGGCCACTGCTCCCACGGGGGCCGCGCCGGGCAGGACCGGCCGTGCCAGGCGCTGGATGCCACCCACTCGGGAAAGGCAGCGAAAGCAGCCGCCAACCCCACCCGATGCCCGGCGCTGCCTGCTGGCTCGTCCGCCCGGCCGTCCGCGCTCGGCAGGGCCAGCACTAAGCGCGGCTATGCCCAGCCCCCGCTATTTATACCCCGTCCCCGAGCCCGCCCCCCGAGCCCGGGACCTATCTGCGGGCACCTTGGTCTTGGATTGGCAGCCGCCGCCCGCCCACCTGGGGCCCGAGCCGCCAATCCAGACGAGGCGGTTCCTTTGTGCTATTCAAATACCGATCGGGCTGACGCGGCTGGCTGGAGCGGGGCGCTCCGGAGAGGCCAGCCGAGAGGCAGGCGCCGGGCCAAGCCGGCCGGGCAGGGGGCGAGGGAGGCGGGCGGCCGCCCGGGCAGGCGGGCCGGGGGGCTTCGAGGGTTTCTCTGGGGGGTGAAGGCGGCAGGGGGGCGGCTTGCGCCGCCTGGCACAGGTGAGCCTCCCCGGGCCGGCTCTCCACGTGCGGGCCCGGGGAGGGGTGTGTGTGGCGGGCGAGTGGGCGGGGTCTCGTGGATCCCCGCCTCCCCTGCTGCAGGTGCGGGGTCGTGGGGGCCGCCGCCGCCCCAAAATCGGCCCTGAATTGGCATTTCTTTGCCTCCCAAATCGCCTGTCTGGGGATTCCCAAATGCCCGGTGCAGAAATCACGATTGCGCGCCAGCCCAGATGCACATCGTCCGGGTTTCTAGTCTTGGGGAGTTCCGTGGGATTTCCTACTTCTTGGCTCTTTCCCCCTCTTGGATTTGCATTAGCAACGAAGGCATTTTGGGGGATTTGATGGGCTTCCTTTGAAAAAGGTCCTTGCAGCAGAAGTGGTACCATCAACCTTCCAATGTCTATGTCCACTGGTCATTTTTCCTGCCATGGGGATAAATGTATGCTCAGGACCAATAACTGCCTTTGGTGCGATCCCAAAGCATCTGGAGCAGCACTTGAACACCATCAGTATTTGGCAAGCTCTGCATCAGTTTGAACAGCCTACGTCCTTCTTTCTTTGGTCAGAGCTGAAGAAGCTTCTCTGATGAGAAGTGAAACGTCTTCAAAGAAAAAAACCAGAAAGTCTCTTTAAAAAGCATCTTTGGGACAGCTTTGATGCCATCGAACAACAACATCTGCCTATTTTAGCTCCATGGGAAGGATTCCATAGGTGGACAAAAATGCCAAATCCAGTCCGAACATCTAGCCGTGTGATGAACCATAATTTATTCTTTGAAACACTTGAATACCATCAGCATTGACCAAATTCACCGTCAATTGCAAAAGGCAGGTTTTATTAGCTATGGCTTACATCCTGCAACCATATTTGTAACCCCATCTAACAGCCACATCTGCCCATCCCAGGTCTTTGGGAAATGGCCAAATCCATTCTAAACATCTGGCTGACTATGCAACCAATCATAATGATTTATTAAATTGTATACCGCTGGACTATCAGTGATTCTGGGTCATTTGCTAGAGAGAGAGAGAGAGAGAGGGAGGGAGAGAGAGAGAGAGAGAGAGAGAGCTGAGGCAGACTTGTTAACCCCAGCAATTAATTGCAAGCCCCCCAGTGGAACTAATTTGCCCTTGTTTTATGTCAAAATGTGATTTTCTTCTGCAGCGTAAGGCGAAACAACTGTAGAAGGAAGGGTTAGACCAGTGTTTCCCAACCTTGGCAACTTGAAGATGTCCGGACTTCAACTCCCAGAATTCCCCAGCCAGCATTCGCTGGCTGGGGAATTCTGGGAGTTGAAGTCCGGACATCTTCAAGTTGCCAAGGTTGGGAAACACTGGGTTAGACCATTTTTTTTTTTAATTTCTATATTTCCTTTAGGATCCAGCTAAGGGGCAGCTTGGTCTGGCTGATCTTGGTTTAGGAGTGCTGTGATGGGAGTTGGATGGGGACCTCAGAGGTCATCTAATCCAACCTCCCAGAAATCTCAGCAGAGAGACTGGGAAACAAAAAAAAAGGCTTTGAGAAAGGAGGTTTAAAAGCCCACCAGTTTTGAGCTGCTGCTTCTGCTGCTGAAAGAGTCTAGACTTGTCCTTGAAATCCCTAGAAAGTTTGATTCAAAAAGGAGATTTTATTTTCTGCCATATAATTAGTAAGCATTTAATAGGATTTGGGAAGCCGCTTTCAACTCGGCTGGGTTGGGACTGAGCAATTTGGATTTCCCTGGCACTGTGGGAAGACAAATAACCTGTTAGTGTGTTGGATGATAAGGGGTGTGGTGGCTCAGTGGCTAAGACGCTGAGCTTGTCGATCAGAAAGGTCGGCAGTTTGGCGGTTCGAATCCCTAGCGCCGCGTAAGGGAGTGAGCTCCCGTCCCAGCTTCTGCCAACCTAGCAGTTCGAAAGCACCTAAAAAATGCAAGTAGAAAAATAGGGATAATCTTTGGTGGGAAGGGAACAGCGTTCCACGTGCCTTGAGTCATGCCGGCCACATGACCACGGAGGCGTCTTCGGACAGTGCTGGCTCTCCGGCTTTGAAACAGAGATGAGCACCACTGCCCCCTAGAGTCGGGAACAACTAGCACCTATGTGCGAGGAGAATCTTTACTTTTACTTTATGTCGGATGATATCACCAATCTGAAAAATACATTACCCGTCTATGAAGGATACTTATTTTTGAGGGACCTCTGCTTGCTAAAGATTATGAGCAGTCCTTGTGTTACGACTGTAATAGAGACCGCCCACCGCCGTTGTAATTTGTGACTCCCAGAATTCCCCAGCCAACCTACTTTAAGAGGTCTGGACTTCAACTCCCAGAATTCCCCAGCCGCTTTCAGAGGTCTGGAATGCTAACTGGGAAATCCTGGGAGTTGAAGTCCACCCATCTTAAAAGTTCCCAAGATTGAAGACTCCAAAGACTGCACAGAGCCGATCCTTGACTTACAACTATTCATTTAGTGACTATTCAAAGTTACAACGGCACTGGCGAAAGCCACTTTTGGCTGTTTTTTACACTTTACCATCACTGCAGCATCTCCAGGGCCACCTGATCATAATTCAGACACCTGGCAACTGACTCATATTTACGACGGTTGCAGTATCCGGGGTGTGCGTGTCGTGTAATCCCCTTTGACGACCTCCTGACAAGCAAATTCAAGGGGGGAAGCCAAATTCACTCAAGAACCATGTTACTTGCTTGACCACCACAGAGATTCACTTACCAACCGTTGGCAAGAAAGGCCGTAAGACGGGGCAAAACTGACCGAACCGTTCCGCTTAGCGACGGACATTTCAGGGCCAACGGTGCTCCTAGGCCACACAATTCTGGCCATCAGTTGCCTCTATTGCAAAGATCGGACCCTTAAAAAAAAATTCCCCACTAAAAAAAACGACAGCAGCAAGACACGGCCCTGTGTTGAAAAGTATTTTATCGGAACGAAACCTGTAAACAAATCTTCTCAGTGCTCAGACAGAAAGCAAGACTGGGGGAAGAGGGGGGGATGAAAACCCGTAGAAGAATTTTTCCGCACGAATCCCCTCCCATGCTCTGCTCAGGAAGAGCCACGAAGTTGCAGAGAAACATGTTCGGGGGAGAATTAAATTTGTCTCAACGTGCATCCCAGCCCAAACCTGTTCAGTTATAATCCTGCCGGTTGGTTACCAGGTTGCACGAAAGGAACCGGCGGCGGAAAAAGCCTGGAGGAGATATCTGTCTCCCTGTTGCGCAAAAAATAAAATAAAAATAAAAATCCAGCCTTCGCCAAAGCGAGCTGGAGCCCAACACTGTAGGACCGGGCAAAAACAACCCACTGCAGGAACAACAACAACAACAACAAGACCAGGGTTGTCACGAAGGAAGGAAGAGGGGGGTCCACCCCAAAGTTGGAGAAGGAGGGAGCCGGTTGCAAAGGAAGGCGGAGGAGGAAAAGGGAGGGGCAGCAGCCGCAGAGGCCGCCCGTGTTCTGCAAAACAGAAGGGTCCGGTTTGCTGCTGGCTGTTAACGCCAATGGAGCACAACTGGAGGGTTGGTTTCACCTCTGTTTTCTGATTTGTCCCGCTGTCAGCCAGATGTTCCAACTGGATTTGGCATTTTTGTCTGTCCAAGAGACCAGGGATAGGCAGACACGGAGGTTTTATGAGGTTAAAAGTCTCATTGCAGGATCTGCTCTCAGCTCTCCCCCAGCAAAGCTGCTTTTCGCAATTGACTAGTAGTGAATTTGTCAATGCCGACAGTGTTCAAGTGTTCAAATCATAAATTATTATGGTTCATTGTACAGTCAGCAGGTATTTAGACTGGATTTGGCATTTTTTGCCCCCTGTTGAGACCTTCTTCCCAAGGACCAGGGATGAACAGATGTTAACCTTTGATGGTGCCAGTGGCCTCATTGCAGGATGGAAGCTGTTCCGAATCAAGCTGCCTTTTGCAATTGACTGCTGGTGAATTTGTCAATGCCGACAGTGTTCAAATGGTGCTCCAGTTGTTTTGGAGTCGCACCCAAGGTGCCTATTACTTATTATTATTATTATTTGTTAGATTTATTTGCTCATTCTCTCACCGTGGGGCGACTCTAGTGGATCTACAAGAATAAATAAAGATAAATGAAAAGAAGTGTAAGCATAGCGGTAGTAAAAGAGAGGTAGTCCTTGACTTACAACCATTTGTTTAGTGACCAGCTGCAACAGCACAAAAAATTGACTGATGACCAGTTTTCACACTGCAGTGTCTCCATGGTCAAGTGGTCAAAATTTTAATGCTTGGCAACTGACTCATATTTATGACGGTTGCAGCATCCTGGGGTTACGTGATCCCCTTTTACGACCTTGTGGCAAGCAAAATCAACGGGGAAGCCAGAGCCGCGTATCATGCATGTTGGTAACTTAACAACTGCAGTGATTCACTTAACAACGGGGCAAGAAAGGTCGTAAAATGTGTCAAAACCCACTCAACAACTATCTCGCTTAGCAGCAGAAATTTGGGGCTCAATTGTGGTCGTAAGTCGAGGAATACCAGGGAATCAGTCAGTTTCCCAGCCTTAGCCGCTTTAAGACATGTGGACATCAACTCCCAGAATTCCTCAGCTGGCATCTTGGGGGAATTCTGGGAGTTGAAACCCCCAAATCTCAAAAACAGTTGAAGGTGAGAAACCCCTCTTTAGGTCTTCTCAAATTGTGACACGCAGGTGGGAGCATATTTAGCCTCCCACATTTCTTGATCTGGTTTGGATTTTGATGAATTAAGCTCTCTCTGCACGTTAATCAACGCTGCCTCCCAGCATGCATTGCGGCTTCCTTTCCCCCAAAAGCGGGGAGAAGTACTCTGAAAAATTAAACAATCCACCCCCCTCCCACTCTACCATTCCTCACCAACTTGGTTATCGAAGGGGATATTAATACAAATACATGGTTGAAAGTAATGTCATCCTTTGCTCTTTCAAGGCCATGCTAAACCCACTTAAACATGCTTAAATTAGTGGACTCGTGGCAATACATTCTAATAAGGGATTTTTTTTTAAAATGTCCCCTTCTTCCCAGTCTGTTCAAGCTACTTCACCCAGGAGATTTAAGTTCTGGGTTTAAATCCACGGGGAACATTGCAGGAAGACACTGGAATGGCTCGCTGGGTCAGGGTCCCAAATTTGGCGAATATTTTCTTAGCAGCACAGAGGTTGGAAAAGAAGGTGAGAAAAAAACACAAGGTGGGCTGTTATTTATATTCGAAATAACAGGCAAAATTTCAGCCACCGCAGGGGAACGCAGGGCTGCCCAGAGTCCTGGGATGAGATGGCCAGCCAGAAAAATAAAGGTAGTTCTCGACTTACAACAATTCACTTAATGACCGCTCAAAGTGCACAATGGCAGTGCAAAAAAAGTAGCTTATGACTATTGCAGCATCCCTGTGGCTGTGTCATCTAAATTCAGATGCGTGGCAACTGACTCATGTTTATGACCGTTGCTGTGCCCCAGGGTCATGTGATCCCCCCCCCCTTCTGCATCCTTCTAACAAGCAAATTCAGCGGGGAAGCCAGATTCACTTTGCGACTGTGCTTACTAATTTAACAACGGCAGTGTGGTTTGGTTAATAATTGGGGCAAGAAAGGTGGTAAAATGGGACAAAATTAACTTCACGGGCGTCTCGCTTAGCAACCGAAATTTGGGGCTGCGACTGATCTTGTGCAGCTGCTTCCTTGTTCCTTGGAGAAGGAAGGGATATCTTTTTTAAAATTTATTTATTTTATTTAGTTTGTCAAACATGTAAACGATAACAGATATAAGTATAAACAATGATTATGAACACAGGAAATGGATACGAATGAGTGGGGAAGGAGGACAGGGACGGTAGGCACATTGGTGCGTTTATGCACGCCCCCTTTATGGACCTCTTCGGAATGGGGTGAAGTCCACAGTAGGCAGTCTTATGTTGAAGCTTTGGGGGGTTTGAGGGTGTAACAACGGAGTCAGGTAGAGCATTCCAAGCGTTGACCACTCTGTGGCTGAAGTAGTTTTTTCTGCAATCGAGTTTGGAGCGGTTTACCTTGAGTTTGTATTGATTGTTTGCCTGTGTGTTATTGAGGTTGAAGCTGAAGTAGTTGTTGACAGGTAGGACGTTGTGGCAGACAATTTTGTGTACTACACTCAGAAAGTAGGCGGGCGTAGTTCCAGATTGACCAAGCCCAAAATTTTGTGCCTGGTGGCGTAAGGGATTCTGTTGTGAGCAGAGGAGTGGAGGACTCTTTTCGTGAAATCCCTCTGGACCCGCTCGATCGTATTAATGCCCGATATACAGTGTGGATTCCAGGCAGATGAGCTGTATTCGAGGATTGGTCTGGCAAAGGTTTTGTATGCCCTAGTTAGCAGTACATTGTTGTTGTTGTGTGCTGTGCATTATAATTCTCCGCAGAACATGGTGGCATTGTTGTGATTATTTTCTTGGTACCAATTTTTGTTCCCTTGGCAAAACTAGGCGTAACAACTTGGCATGAAAAACTTTGTTTCGCCAACACGGCCCTCCACAATCGTACAATTGAACGCTTTTCTTAGTTTCGGTTCTATTGAATTTGGGATGTCTCGGCTGCTATTTTATATCTTATTTTTGTTTTTTGTTTTGCTGTTTCCAATTTGGAATATTTTTTTTACTCAGTTTTAATTTTGATTTAGGTCCAGTAATGTGTATGAAAGGTGGAGAGCTAATTTTTTTTTTCTGATTTGGGGCGCCCCATGTTTGAAGTCTAAACGAGATCCAAGAATATATGTGGAGACTCTAGAAAGAGTGCAGAGAAGAGGAACAAAGAGGATTGGGGGACTGGAGGCTAAAACATATGAAGAATGGTTGCAGGAACTGGGTATGTCTAATCTAATGAAAAGAAGGACCAGAGGAGGCATGATAGCAGTCTTCCAATATCTCAGGGGCTGCCCCAAAGAAGAGGGAGTCAAGCTATTCTCCAAGGCACCTGAGGGCAGGACAAGAAACAATGGATGGAAACAAATCAAGGAGAGAAGCAACTTAGAACTGAGGAGAAATTTCCTGACAATGAGAACAATTAACCAGTGGAACTACTTGCCTCTGGAAGTTGTGAACGCTCCAATACTGGAAGTTTTTAAGAAGATGTTGGATAACCATTATTCGGAAGTGGTGTAGAGTTTCCTGCCTAAGCAGGGGGTTGGACTATACAACCTCCAAGGTCCCTTCCAACTCGGTTATTCTATTCTAATAGTCGAATTTTGAATTTCAGGACTGACAAAAGTGAAGGGTCAGAACTCTGTTTTTTTAAAGGTTTTAATGATAAGAAATGATTATAGAAAAATATTTTTTTCCTCATCCAAGAGGTAACTTTGTATTTCATTGTAAAGAAAACTGGAAGCTCTTTTTTTTTTTCTATTTCTTTTCATCCTTTCTCTTGGCACTTTTGGTTTTTCTCTTCCTTTTTCTTTGTCTCCTTTATATTCTTTTTTTTTTATACCCCCTTTCTAAAACCTTTCATACAACTTATTCAATTATATATCAAACAACCGGGGAGCAAAACACCTAACAGAGATTGGTAACCTTTTTGAGGATTGCATTGACACAATACTTTTCCTTTAGTGTCCAAATTAACCCCCTTCCCCCCCCCCTCGTTTTGCACAGGGCAAAATTTTCTCCCATCCTAAAACAAGATCTCAAAGCTGTGCCCCCCCCGGGGGAAATCTGGGAGTTAGAACATAGAATATCAGAGTTGGAAGGGACATCAGAGGTCTTCTAGTCCAACCCTCTGCTCAAGTGGGAGACTCTATACCAGTGTTTCTCAACCTTGGCAACTTGAAGATGTCTGGACTTCAAGTCCCAGAATTCCCCAGCCAGCATTCGCTGGCTGGGGAATTCTGGGACTTGAAGTCCAGACATCTTCAAGTGGCCAAGGTTGAGAAACACTGCTCTATACCATTCTCAAGAAATGGCTGCCCAATCTGTTTTTGAATGATGGAGCAATTCACACCCTCCGGAGGGAAGCTGTTCCACTGATTTTGTTCTCACTGTCCCAACGTTTCTCCTTAGTCCTAGACTGGGTTTCTCCTTGATTAGTTCCCATCCTTTGCTTCTTGTCCAGAATAGAATACAGAATAACAAGAGTTGGAAGGGACCTTGGAGGTCTTCTAGCCCAACCCCCTGCTCAAGCAAGGGACCCTACACCATTTCGGACAAATGGATGTCCAATCTCTCCTTGAAAACCTCCAACGATGGAGCATTCACAACTTCTGGAGGCAAGCTGTTCTATTCGTTGATTGTCCTCACTGTTAGGGAGTTTCTCCTTAAATTCAGGTTGCTTCTCTCCTTGGTTAGTTTCCATCCGTTGCTCCTTGTCCTGCCTTCTGGTGCTTTGGAGAAGAGGTTGACCCCCTCTTCTTTGGGGCAGCCCCTCAAACACTGGAAGGCTGCTCTCATGTCCCCCCTCGTCCTTCTTTCCTCTCGGCTGGCCAAGCCCAAATCCTGCAACTATTCTTCGTATGTTTTTGTCTCCAGGCCTTTAATCATCTTAGTTGTTGTTGTTGTTGTTGTTGTTGTTGTTGTTGTTGTTGTTGTTGTTCTTCTTCTTCTTCTTCTTCTTCTTCTTCTCTTCTTCTTCTTCTTCTTCCTCTCCTCCTCCTCCTCCCCTCCTCCTCCTCCCCTCCTCCTCCTCCTCCTCCTCCTCCTCCTCCTCCACCCACCTCCTCCTCCTCCACCACCACCACCACCACCTCCTCCTCCTCCTCCTCCCCTCCTCCTCCTCCTCTTCCTCCTCCTCCTCCTCCTCCTCCTCCACCCCTCCTCCTCCTCCTCCACCACCACCTCCCCTCCTCCTCCTCCTCCCTCCCACCACCACCACCACCACCTCCTCCTCCTCCTCCTCCCCTCCTCCTCCTCCTCTTCCTCCTCCTCCTCCTCCTCCTCCTCCTCCTCCACCACCACCACCACCACCTCCTCCTCCTCCCTCCTCCTCTCCCTCCTCCTCCTCCTCCACCACCACCTCCTCCTCCTCTCCCCTCCTCCTCTCCCTCCCCTCCTCCTCCACCACCACCTCTCTCTCCTCCTCCTCCTCCTCCTCTTCTTCTTCTTCTTCTTCTGTCTTCTGAGCACATGTCATCTCCCTGTCTTAAGTCCACATCCAAAGATTTGGCCTTCCCGTGAATTCAACATCGGAAGACTACATTTCTTGAGTCTCGGGTTGCCAACTGTCTGTTTAGTTTGCAACTGTCCTCACTGTTAGGGAGTTTCTCCTTAAATTCAGGTTGCTTCTCTCCTTGATTAGTTTCCATCCCTTGCTTCTTGTCCTGCCTTCAGGTCAGCAGTGAAATTCAAATGCTTTTACTACCCCGTTCTGTGGGCGTGGCTTGGTGGGCGTGGCAGGGGAAGGATACTGCAAGATCCCCATTCCCTCCCCACTTCCGGGGCCAGCCAGAGGTGGCATCTGCCCGTTCTCTGAACTACCCAGAATTTCCGCTACCTGTCAGAAATCCTGCTGCTGCTTCAGGTGTTTTGGAAAATAAGTTGACCCCCCCTCTTCTTCATAGCATCCCCTCAAATATTGGAAGACTGCTATCATTAATCATGCATTGTTTTTTATGTCGTTTTAAATTCTTGTTTGTATCCCCCTTCCCTGGTTGAGTTGTGAGCCGCCCTGAGTCCCCTTGGGGGGGGGGGGAAAGGGCAGCATATAAATAAAATCAACATTCAACATTCAACATTCATGTCACCCCTTCTCTTGTCTGCTCTTCTCTGCACTTTTTCCAGAGTCTCAACTCTCAACATCTTTTCTATAATATTAGTGACCAAAACTGAATGCAATATTCCAAGTGTGGTCGACCCCCCCCACCCCAACACTACAATTCCCAGAGGAGACACCCCCTTCCCTTCTAGACCAGCTGCAGAGCAAGGCATTCTGGGCAACGTAGTTCTTGAGTCTCCCCCCCTATCCCCAATCAGATGGCCCACCCCATCCTGAAATCCCTAGGGAGGGGGAGATGCAAAGATGAGGGAGGGCGGAGCCGTGTGGCGAGGGGGGGTGTGGGGGAGTCGCCGGAGCTGTTTCAAAAGAGAAAGGCGATTTTTGGGGAGGGGTTTCTTGCAAACGTTGGACCCCCTCCGTGTCTGGACCCAGAAGGCACCCGCCTTCTTTGGGGAGAGAGGTGTGTGTGGATCTTCACCCCGGCTCCTTCTTAGGGTTTTCCCACACCGCTAAATCACAGCTCCCCTCGTCCCCAGCCAGGACGGCCTCTGCTGGCTGGTTTTGTAACCCGGCGCCCGCGGGCGCTCTCCTCCGAAGCAGAATGAGCCCCGCAGGGAGGTTTCCGTGGTGGGAGCCTCTAAAAACCTTTGGTGGTGACCCCGAAATCGGCCCGATGATTGGGTTGAAAATGGGCTGGGGGAATAGAGGGATTCTCCCTTATCTATTGTGAGAATCCAGCCTTCAGGTGCCGTTTCTAAGGGGATTCACTGCTCGTTCTGCCTATACAGCCGCCCCCTTCTTCTTGTGGGGGGCTGGCTGGGTGCCCAAGGTCCCCTCCCTCCAACAGCTGGATTAATGCAACGGGGCTTAGCCACTAAAGCTTCTAACCAGGGTTTACGGGGAATTAGCTGATGCTGCCTGAATGCAACCACTTCATTCCTCGCTGACCCAGTTACGCGGTTCTGTTCAAACGCCCCGCATTTGCTCATGTCCTCCTCCCCGCTTCTTTGACGCCATAGCTGCTAATTTTACCTCCAAGCCCAGGACTTCATTGGGGGGGGGAGCTGTAGGGTGAATTCAGAGCCCCTGACTGCACCACGTGCAATTCTTCCTTCACTGCTCCTTCTCAGATCTTGTCAGCATCTCCTGGTGGCCTCCCGTCCTCTGCAAATCAGGGCAAAAGTACTTACCCTCTGAAGTGACTTGGGGCATAGTATTTTCAGAACTGCCGTGTAGCAGGGAAGCTCAGGGTCTTGGCTCTTCTTCAGCAGGAGGCAGGTGGAGAACTGTTGCTCCTAAAACCTTACAAGGATGAGCTGTAGCCTGGCTGGACCCGTTTATGGATCAGGGGGTCTGCCCTTGAAGGCTATCTCTTGGAAGGTCAAAGTGGCATCTGGACCCATGCAATAGAAACTGCCCCCCCCCTTTTCAGACTGATGGGTGTGTGTGTGTGTGTGTGTTAACCCAGTGTTTCTCATCCTTGGTGACTTTAAGTCCTGTGGACTTCAACTCCCAGAATCCCCCAGCCAGCTCTGCTGGCTGGGGATTCTGGGAGTTGAAGTCCACAGGACTTAAAGTCACCAAGGTTGGGAAACACTGTGTTAACCATTTGATAGAAGGGGCTATTTTGATTTTCTTTTTTAAACCGGCAGAATCAATGAAAGCATTCTGATAAAGACTCGGAGAATTGAAATGGATTAAGCAAAATAAATTCTCATTCAAATCTCTCTTTATTCACTTCTGGGATGTTTTTTTGAGGGGGGGGGCTTCCCTACCCAACCACCCACCTCTTTTTCTAACCACTAATTCATCACTTCCCGACACCAGCCTAGATTTAGACTTCATGTTATTGTTTTAAACTTTTACCCTGTTTTGCTACTTCGTTCGATGAATCTTTCTTTTGATGGTTTTAACTATTTTTGCAAAGAATATACATACAACATTTTGTTTAGTGACACCTCGAAGTTACAACGGCATTGAAAAATTGACGTATGACTCTTTTCCCACTTACAACTGTGGTGTCACATCCTGGCAACTGGCTCGTATTTATGATGGTCCCAGTGTCGGGGGGGTGGTGGTGGTGGTTTTCAAGTGATCACCTTCTAACAAAGCAGGAAACCAGATTCGCCTTACGACAGTGTTACTAACTTAACAACTGCAGTGATTCACTTAAAAGCACTGTGGCAGGAAGGGTCGTAAAACGGGACAAAATTCACTTAACTAGTGCCTTGCTTAGCAATGGAAATTTTGGACACTATTGTAGTTGTAAGCTGAGGACTCCCTCCACTAGCTCAACCTAGTGCTATCTAACAAAATGAAATTCAGTGGTGAAAAAAGGAAGGTTCTACAAATGCACAGGTACAGGATAGGTGGTACCTGGCTCAATGGTAGTGACTGTGAGAGGGATCTTGGACTCCTGGTGGAGAACCATTTAAATAGGAGCCAGCCGTGTGCAGCAGCTGCCAAAAAAGCCAACACAGTTCTAGGCTGCATCAACAGAGGGAGAGAATCAAGATCACGTGAAGAGTTAATACCACTTTACAAGGCCTTGATAAGGCCACACTTGGAATACGGCATCCAGTTTTGGTCGCCACGATTTAAAAAAAGATGCGGAGACTCTAGAAAGAGTGCAGAGAAGAGCAACAACGATGATTAGGGGATTGGAGGCTCAAACATACAAAGAACCCTTGCAGGAATTGGGTATGGCTAGTTTTGTGAAAAAAGGACTAGGGGAGACATGATAGCAGTCTTCCAATATCTCAGGGGTTGCCCCAAAGAAGAGGGAGTCAAACTATTCTCCAAAGCACCTGAGGGCAGGAGAAGAAGCAATGGGTGGAAACTAATCAAGAAGCAACTTAGAACTGAGGAGGAATTTCCTGACAGTGAGAACAATTAATCAGTGGAACAGAAGTTGCCTCCAGAGGTTGTAAATGCTCCAACACTGGACTTTTTAAAGAAGATGTTGGACAACCATTTGTCTGAAACGATACAGGTTTCCTGCTTAAGCAGAGGGTTGGACTAGAAGACCTCCAAGGTCCCTTCCAACTCTGTCATTCTATTCTAACCCTTTAGGGAAGCAAAGAGGAAGAGAGTGCCCAAAACTGGATAATTATGATGACCAGAGGGATTTTGGATGGGCCGACCATCCATCTTCAAGGACCACGCAGTTCCCATTGGTGGGTTCAATTTGGCGGCCTGGAAAAAACCTGTTTTTGAAGCCTAAAATGCTGCGCTAATTAAGTATTTATATTAAGGACTCTTTATCGACCAGAAACATCTTATTAATATTAGAAATATCTGGTGATCAAAGTCGGGAACGATTATAGATTTAAAAAAAAAAAACCACCGATGAATTATTTACATTCACCCTATTTGGACCCCATCAACCCACTCTGATATAATTATAAATATTTGATAAATAATTACGCCCTTCCCTTCGGAAGCAAGTGGTGTTCCTCCACGCATTCCCCTTCGGTGATTTATATCAAAGGTCTGATTGTTTCCATTTGTAAATGATCTTATGCAACACAGGGGAAAAAAAACACCTCTTAATCATGGAGAATTTGCCTAGTTGGTACTGAGGGGTCTTTTGAATTAAGGATGCGTGTCTGGAGGCCATCAAAACGGTCCCCTCAATGGAAATTCAAAGAAATTCAAAATATTGTGACAATCGTCTTTTAAGTTGCCTTGTAACTGATGGGTGAATGTTACCACTGGAGGTCACTTTTTCAATAATATCGTGCAATCCAACTTTTTTATATGAACGAGTATCTTTCATGCAGCAATCTACATGGCAAAGGGAGAGAGCGAGAGAGAGAGAGAGAGAGAAGAAGCGGAAAGAGGGAAGAGAGGGAGAGAAAGCAGCAAGAATCTGCCAGCGGAAAAAAGCATGGCTCGCAGGGCTAAAAGCCACGGTTTGAAAAACAATTTGGTTGATGAGCTGAAAATTATTCCAAGGAAGATTCTTAAATCTGTCCACACACAGCCACTGAATCGGATTGAGTCTTATTGCAAATCTGGATTCAGTCGGCCTGGGGATTTTGGCAGATATCGTCAGCTGATCCGGTGGTCACTAGAAGTGTTTAAGAAGAGCCTGGACAGCGAATGGTCCAGGGTGTTGGATTAGAACAGTGGTTCCCAAACTTGGCAACTTTAAGACTTGTGGACTTCAACTCCCAGAATTCTCCAGCCAGCTCTGCAGAGCTGGCTGGAGAATTCTGGGAGTTGAAGTCCACAAGTCTTAAAGTTGCCAAGTTTGGGAACCACTGGATTAGAAGACCTCCAAGTTCCCTCCCAACTCTGCTATTGTTTTCTGTTCTACTTTTATTATAAAGTGGTGTAATTTACATATATGATTTCCCCAGCCAGCTTCTAACAAACAACTCACTGGGCGAAGCCAGATTTGCTTAATGACCAACAAAATTCACTTAACAACCAAAAGGATTTGCTTATAACTGTGGCAGTCACAAAATCACGTCTGATTTTAAAACCACCTTGTTTAACAAAGGGAATTTCTGATCCTGATTTTTGGTCCTACCTGCATACATTTGTGTGGCCTCCAGAATAATTATTTAACTTCCAATTTCTGTTTCAGCCTCTGATCGTATTTCTTTCATGCCTTCTCTTTGCTATGCCTATATCCTTCTAGGCATTTTCAATAACACCACCGCCTACAATGAGATCTAGAAACTTGGTGCAATTTGAATTGATTTGGAAAAAAAAAAAAAAACCAGCCAGCCAGCCCCAGATTTTGGAATTTCCCCCCCCCCCCATTGCTTCGTGAGACTCTTATTTTTACCCAGCACGCGCTGATCACAAAATTAAAAAGCACGCCCCCATGCAAAATAGTCCATTAAGAAATTGCCTGTTTGCAATATGTAGGAAATTACAGATATTACCACAAACAATGACAGTTAAATTGATATGACAGGACCGAGGGATGTATATAATTATCCCAGCCAACATTATAATGCATGCGGATTGCCTAAGCAAATAGAAATGATTTGGACCACCGCTCGCCAAAAACAGTAGAAAAATGTTGCGTTCCCATTAGTCCTTTAACCTGCTCTGGTCAAGAACTAACAGGCGTGTTTGGACATCCAGCTGAGCTCGATTAATCTTAACCTTGGGTTGTTTTTCGGTGGCTTAGTTGATTCAATTCAGCCTGTTCCCACTCAGGGCAGGAGCAACCACGGAAGGCCCGTGGGAGGTCAAAAAAGTCAAAATGGCAACCTTCAATTTCCATTGCGGAGATTCCCAGTTGAGTGTTTTGCATGAGATATATAATACAACAATGAGTTTAAAGAACACAATTGGACGATGGAGCTTTCGTTTGCTTTATTTGATGGGAGATGTGCCCGAGGAGGGATTCCAAGGCAGGCTAGAAAGTGGGAGACTGTGAGTTCTAGTTCTGTCTCAGGCATGAAAGCTGTCAGGGGGACTTTGGGCCGATCACTAGGAGACGGTGAATTCTAGTTCTGTCTAGTTTGCTGCTGTATCTGAAACAATTTAAAGCTTTTTTTTTTTTTAAGATGAAGCCTTCCTATGTTTTATTGGGGGGGGGGGGAACCCTGCAGAAAAACAGTAAAATCTGTCTTAAAAACATTAAAAGCCAGAGTGGGAAATGAAAGCAGCGTAGAATTACGACTGAATGAAGCAGTGGCCAAAGAAGATGGAAAAGGAAACCAATAACAGGGTTTTTTTTAAACAGCTCTACATGGTTGATATGTCCAGGTGTCAATTTAATACAAAACTTTCTCCTTTGCCCTCTTGATTAAAGAGAACGGGATCTCTAGAGCAGTGTTTCTCAACCTTGGCCACTTGAAGATGTCCAGACTTCAACTCCCAGAATTCCCCAGCCAGCATTCGCTGGCTGGGGAATTCTGGGAGTTGAAGTCCGGACATCTTCAAGTGGCCAAGGTTGAGAAACACTACTCTACAACTTTGAGCCTTGGTGAAAGAAACCACTTTGCCTTGAAAGCGAAATGGAGAGAAAAACAAAACACAGACGAAACCGGATTCAAACTGGTTTCCAGATCCAGAAGGGCAACTTCTTACGGAGATAGCGAGTTTGGCCAGCCGGCAAAGGCCATGTCACCGGTAGGCGTGTCAGGAGCAAATATTTGTAGATGTGTCATCCGCGTAACAGGCTGTTTGCTGTCCCTGTGGCTCAAAAAAGAGGAAAGCTGGGTCATCGCGCTGAAGCCAAACAACTCGCAATTGTTTTGTGATTCTCTGTAGGTTGGAATGGAGATTGGAAGGAAGAGCCTCTTCCCTCCCCTCCCCTCCCCTGTGCCAGGCTTAGATGGGAGAGAATTTGCTTTTCAGGTGTTTTTTTGGTTCCACCACAAAACCGCGGACGACAAAATCGCGCTCGACTAAAGCGCGCATTTGACGTCATCACAGCGCGACGAAAACATCGCGCTGTGATCGATAAATGTAAAAATAAAGCGAAAACCTTACCCTAACCCCCCCAAACCTAACCCTAAACCTAACCCTAAACCTAACCCTAAACCTAACCCTTAACCTAACCCTAAATCTAACCCTAAACCTAACCCTTAACCTAACGCTAAACCTAACGCTAACTCTTAACCTAACGCTAAACGTAACCCTAACGCTCTAAACCTAACCCTAACCCTTAACCTAACCCTAACCCTAACCGTTACCTTTATGTGAATCGGCTTGCTTTAATTTTATTTTTATTTCAATTTTTAATTTTTTCGTCGCGTTGTGATGACGTCAAATGCGTGCTTTCGTCGAGCGCGCTTTTGTGGACCGCGGTTTTGACAGGTCACGGTTTTTTTAAAGTACCATATTTTTCGGAGTATAAGATGCACCTTTCTCCCCCCTAAAAGAGGGTGAAAATTTGGGTGTGTCTTATACACCGCAGGTAGCCCCACCCACCCACCAGACCCCACCCTTTGGCTTCTGCTCCCAGCAATTTACCTCTTTGCAGCAAACAGGGGGCTTCAATAAGCTACAGCAATCCCTGCAGCTGATGATGGGAGAAATTGAAAGTGAAACTTGCCGTTTGGTCCAGGTGGCAAATTGCTGGGAGCCAGATATATATTTTTTTTCTTGTGCTAATCGGGCTGTTTGCTGCAAGGAGGTAAGTCAACAACTATAAATGCCTACAGAACGTTCAAATTATTAGACTTATTTTTTTAAAGGCTGCTTTGTTATTGTTCTAGACAACGTAACAAAATGAAGAAGCCTTTTTAAAATAAATGCTTGATCTGAAGAGGACCCGTGCTATTGTTTTAAAAAGCGCTATTCTTTTAAATAGCAGAGAATAACATATACTTCCAGAAATCACATCAATTTTAACAGCCTCTGTACAAGTATAGTCTGAAATATAACACTACAAACAGTGTATATTATCCTTACTGTTTGCTGTTTGCTGCAAGGAGGCAAATTGCTGAGAGGTAGAGGCAGATATTTTCCCCTTGTTTTCCTCCCCAAAATCCAGGTGCGTCTTATACTCTGGAGCATCTTATTCTCCCAAAAATACAGTATCTGTTGTCACCCGCCAGTGGCCAGTGGAGCTGGCAGCAGATTCGGACAGTGGGGAGGAAGATGGGCCAGTCCTGGACTCTGGGGAAGGCTCTGGTGAGGGCTCTGTGTCGGAGGCAGAGAGGGGGCCAGGGCCGTATGACAGTTATCAGCTGCCTTCAGAGTCAGACATCAGTGAGGCAGAAGAACAGCTGGAGCCTGTTCCCAGTGGGCGCATGCGCAGAGTGGCCAGATGAAGGGAACAGCTAAAGAACAGGGGTCGACTTGGGAGTAAGGCCACAGGGGGACGATGAATGGCCCCTCCCAGAGGGAATAAAAGAGGAGCGAAGGGGGAGTGGAGTTTGCAGGAGACAAAATTACTTCGCTTAATTGGTTCGTGACTCTCCGAGGCTCCTTGCCAAGTTCTGCAGATTTTATGCCTGGCAGCTCTCCAAGCCAGATAAGGTCTGTGACTGTAAATCCTCCCTTGAAAGACTTTGCTGGAGGTGAAGGAGCAAAAGTCACAGCAAATTAATAATAGGGTTTTTTGTTGGGACCAGGAGTTGGCTTCATGCTCTTGGGGAGCCTTTGTCAGAACAGGATAAGAGAATTTGGGAGAAGTTGTTTCATCGGAAATAGGGGATTGCTGGTTGGGGAATTCTGAGAGTTGAAGTACACAGAGGCTTGTTGAGGAATTCTGGGAAATGCTGCTTCATCGTGAGAAAAGCTGTAGATTCTGCAGATGGCTGAGACACTAAAACGACTTTGGTTTAGTTGAGAAGACAGGAAGAAGGGGAAAAAACACACATGAGGACATGAAAGGCAGGCGCAGAAATCCTGTCCACTAACTCACATCAAAGTCTCTCTCTCTCTCACCCGATGCTGCATTCACACAACACGCCAACCTAGAGCATGGGTTGAACACTTTCACAAGGAGGACTGAAGTCCCGCAGCTACATTTTAAACCTAGCTGAGTTTGTTGGGCCAGATCAGGTTGGGTGGTTGTGGGAAGTTGCAAAATTGGTCGAACAGAATAAACCTGCATTAAAACTGAACTCTGGTCATTGTGTTGTGTGAACGCTGGCAGGCAATGCTCAGCTCCGCATCTGTCTCTTTATGAAATCTCCAGACAGTGATGTGGTGATCCATAAATGAAATGTATTTATTTTTAAAATCTCACTATTGCTCTGATAAATAACTCATGGTGAGGACCATAATAACCCTCCTTTCTCTTCCCATGTTCCCCACAACAACTCTGTGAAATGGATTGGACTCTTCTTCCACATCATCATCCCTCCTTCTCCTCCTTCTCTTTCTTCTTTACTTCCCCCTCTTTTCTCTTCCTCTTTTTCTCTCCTCTGCCTTTCCCCTCCTCCACCTCTTCTTCTTCCTCCTCCTCCTCCTCTTCTTCCTTCCCTTCTTCCTTTCTCCCCTCTTCTTCCTCTTCCTCTCCTCTTCCTCTTTTCTTCCTCCCTCTCCTCCTCTTCTTCTTCCTCTCTTCCTCCTCCTTTCGTTCGTTCCCTCCCTCCTAAAATGCCAGAAAAATGGGGCTGGGAGCGACTCACCCGGGGCTTTTTAAAGCATTAAAGTTTCACGATCTTTGCTTGTGAGAAGGGACATGATGGGGTGGGGAGGAGGAAGCGTGTCAGCCTCCAGAATTTTTTTTTTATTGCAGGCTTACGGCGAGATAAATAAATAACATTTTTGCTCGCCCTGGTTTTCTGCTCAGGA
>NW_028261382.1:37762533-37823937 GCF_051295495.1 Thamnophis sirtalis
GAGAAGGAGAAAGAGAGAGAAAGACTGGACGCCCCCCCCCCTCTCCAACAGCCTCCAAACCAAGGCAGCCCTTGCAGGAAATTAGCTGAAATTAATCGCGGGAGCTGTGGGGGGGGGAGGGTGGGCGAGATGCTGCTTATCTTCACCATGCAGCTCATTTGTTGGGGGTCTCGGTGTGTGCGTGTGTGCCTTCTTCGCCCCTCTGGAGTATTTGGCCTCTTGGCAGAGAGCGCCTGGAAAGAGACACCCCCCCCCCCACCCGTGCTTCTGCGTTTGGGGAGGGGCCGGTGTGGTGTGGGGAATGACTGAATGTGTAACACACACGGATGGAAGAGAAGAAGCGAGGGAAGGCGTCGGTGAAAGACAGGAGCCAGGCCTGGAGTCGCACCCCACCCCGTTATCCCCCCCTCCCTCCCCATGGGGCAGCAGGACCTGCCCCCCCATGGAGGATGTGCCTCACCCCCACCTCCAAAAAAGCATTAGGAGATGCCCCCCCCCCCCCAAAAAAACAAGCCAGGAGCCCAAGCGATGCCCGAGTTGCCCCGATCCTTATGGGGTCCCCTTCATTGCCCTCAATTACCACCCATTGCCCTAAGCAGCTGCCCAGGACCCCTTGGCCTCTCCGCCCTTCGGGACCCCTCCCTCTGCAATGCTAAGGATTTGCTAGGATGTTAGCCCTGGGGGGTGTTTCTTTCTCTCCCCCCCCCACTGGGAAAGAGCGGGGGGGGTGTTGTTTCTTTCTCCCACCCTGGGAAAGAGCGGTCAAGAAAACCACCTGGAGGATGTGCCTGTGTGCAAAGCAAGGGCTGGCAGGAAGGGGGCAGAAAACGTACCATGGGTGTGTACAGGTGGTCCTCGACTTAACAACGGTTTGTTTAGTGACAACGCTGTGCAAAGGTTCATTCGAAGTTACGACGGCGCCGGAAAAAAGGCACCGATGGCCATTTTTCACACTTAGACAAATGGTTGCAGGGACCCCATGGGAGGAAACCTTCAGGCGCTCGACAACCGACTGACGTTTATGATGGCGCCGTTGTCCCCGGGGGGGAGGAGCAAAGTCAGATTCCCTCAACAGCCACACGGCTCACTTGCAGGGGTTCTCTTAACAGCGGTGGCGAGAAAGGTCGTAAAAGAGGGCAAACTTCCCTGAACAGACGTCTTCCCCGAGCGACAGAAACTTCGGGCTAAACGGTGGTCGTAAGTCGAGGACCACCTATGCTTGCTGATCTCCTGGCTGCATCTTGTTTCGCCTTTTGACCCAGCGGGATCCGTTCTACGACCTCCTTGGCCCAGCCATGACTTCTGGCTCTGCAGGCAGCCCATTTCCACTCCCTTCAACTCTCTTGATGGCTTCCTATCTCTTTGCCTCTCCTCTAATCCAGTGTTTCTCAACCTTGGCAACTTGAAGATGTCTGGACTTCAACTCCCAGAATTCCCCAGCCAGCGAATGCTGGCTGGGGAATTCTGGGAGTTGAAGTCCAGGCATCTTCAAGTTGCCAAGGTTGAGAAACACTGCTCTAATCCAAAGCTCTTCCTATCTCGCCTTGTGTTGCCAAGCACACACCTTTCCATGGCTCTTTTCCTTTGGGATTATTGCGTCCGATTCCACTCCCCCCCATTCTTGCAGAAAAGAGACGGACAGCCTGGAAGGCGTAGAAAGATGGCGGGGGGACCGGAGGGATGAAGGATGGAGGGAGCGAGCAATGACTCTGGTCTAAGGAAGAGGAGGGTTAGGGAGGACAGGATAACTTTCTCCCGATTCTTCATGAAGAAGAGGAGGTTGACTTATTCTCCAACCTTTCGGACCTCCGGGACCACTAAATTCATAATTTTAAATCCAGCGGACCTCTAATATCATCTGCCTAATAACTGGCTGGCTGGGTGTGGCTAGGTGGGTCATGTGACTGAGCGGGTTAGGGTTAGGGGGTTGGACTAGGAGACCTCTGGGGTTCCTTCCAGCCCCAGGATTCTCATGTTCTTCCTAGCTGCATCCTGAACGCCCCCTTGCTTTGCAGCTGGAGAAGACGTTCCCCCTTTGGACCCACGGATCCTCCTAGAGACCCAACCACTGCGTCCCTCCAGAAGAGCTGGACGTTGTCCCCCGCTTGGGGTCTCAAACATTTGCTTTTCAAAGCAACCACGTCCACTCGAGGGCTAAAAAATGAAACCCCTCCCCGGGCTCAGTGGTTGGGGAGGAGAGGAAGAGAAGGGGGGAAAACCAGCAAGCGGATTTTGCAAAATCTGGAAGGAGAACGTTCGATATTCCTTTTCCACTCTCAGCTCAAGCGAGGCTGGTTTTTTTGAGGGGCCCCCCAAAGTCCTGGCAGACTCTCTCAGCTGGAGTTTCGAAGGGGTTAAGCGTGCAAAAAAACCGTTCGCCGGCCTTGCCTTGGTGCCTCCGAGGTTTGCGAGGAATGTGTGCAATGCAGAAGGAAGGAAGGGCTGGGGGGGGGGGAGAGAAAGAGAGGGCAGCTCACAGACTTCTTTCTCCAGTCTTGGATTGCCTAAAAGGGGAGACTGGCTGGCGGAAGAATTTCTCCTCCTTTTTTAAAGACAAAAGACCAAAAACCAGGATAACGCTGGGGCCGGAAGAAAAATAAAATATAAAATAATATCAAATATAAAAGGAAATTAAAAATGAAAATCTTCTTCAAATCCTAAAAAAGAAAAGAAGAGCCCAGCACACTTAACAGCATCGAAGTGAGCTAACAGTAACAGAGTTGGAAGGGACCTTGGAGGTCATCTAGTCTAACCCCCTGTTCACGCAGGAGACCTGTACTAAGGATTCGAACCGCAGAACTGCCGACCTTTCTGATGGACAAGCTCAGTGTCTTAGCCTATACATTTGTTTGCTTGCTTATTTGTTCATTCGTTCGTTTATATCCTACCTTTATTAGTTTGACCAATAAGATAGCAGGCCTGCCCAATGCCCCCCTCCCTCCTCCTATTTCCCCCACTACAACCACCCTGTGAGGTGGGCTGGGCTGAAAGAGAAGGGCTGGCCTTAAAGTCACCGCCAGCTGGGTTTCATGGCTAAGGCAGGACTAGAACTCGCCGTCCCTTGTTGATTGGCCCAAAGCCGCCCAACCGGTCTTCGTGGCTAAGGCGGAGCTAGAGCTCCCCAACACCTGGTGATGGAGCCAGAGTCACCCGGCTGGCTAGCACGCCTTGCCCGTTTCGGAAAAGCGGCTTGCCCAAATCTCTTTTCTGAAAAGCCTCCCGTGATGACGGAGTGGTGGGTCCTCCGTCATCACGGGAGGATTTCGAAAATAGCCTGGACAGCCATTGGGCCAGGGTTGTTCTGAGCCAGGCGGCCTAAGCGGAGGCAGGCTTCCTGGAAGTCCTCCTGGGAATGGCCTTACCAACAGCCGCCCAAGCTCCACCCCGAATTCTCCCCACACAGCCGGTGCAGCCCAGACCCCCCCCCCAATCCAAATAAGCCAATAATCACCGGAGCTGCTGGACGAGCTCCGTCCGGTGCCCATCCGTGGCCTGGGCAGGACAGAGGCGAAGCTGCGGATGCTCACGTCGGGCGAAGGGAAGGGTGGGTGATGGCACATTCCTCACCATCCTCGCCCGTCCCAAACGATGCAGGTCCAGGCACCCCCCCCCCAACAGGGCAGCGGGGATGTTCGGTGGCGAAGCAGCCTTTGAAATGTTCACCCGAAGCAAAAGTTCAGGGCGAAGATTTGCACACCCGCCTGGCATTTCCTTCTCAGCAGCCCTGTCAAGGGATTGGCTTCTCCAGCGAAGGCATCACCCATCTGATTTATGCAACGGCCAGATTCATTCCCCGCCACCCCACCACCACCACCCATGGGGTGTTTTTCCTCTCTCTTTGATTATGGAGCAAGCATAATCCTAAACCTGGGTCTTCATCTCGCTTCCCTCAGAGAGTCCCTTGCCTGTGCTAAATCACGCGCCGGACTGCCATTCCTGCACCTCCCCCATTTCTCGAACATACAAGAAGGAATTTAATTTCTGCCGTCTTGTATTAGCTGCAGATTTGACAAAGCACTCCCTCTACCTTTTCATCCCAGTCATTAAAAAAAATATCCAAGAAAAGGAGATCTAGAATGGAGCCTGCTGGCATCCGAGGCAAGTTCTCGCTTGGAATTCGAGAAGAATTGTGTACAATTTTCGTAGTTATCCATTTCATGGTCCTTCCATCCAGCCTGTACTCCGAACGTCCAGGGAGACATTGCTAAAAATCCAAGATATATTACGTCTACAGCATTCCTGCAATCTTTTATGTTAGTTATCAATTACGTTCTTCATCAAAATGATATGAACAGATCAATCTCTTTTATGATTGCATTAACAGAGGGATAGATAGAACCAAGATGGCTGAAGTGTTAATATCACTTTATAAAGCCTTAGTAAGGACACTCCCGGAATACGGCATCCAGTTTTGGTCACCATATTATAAAAAAGTTGTTGAGACTCTGGAAAGAGTGCAGAGAAGAACAGCAAAGATGGTTAGAAGCTACAACACATGAAGAATAATTGCAAGAACTGGGTATCTCTAGTCTAGTGAAAAAGGGAAGCGGTGGCTCAGTGGCTCAGATGCTGATTTTGTCGATCAGACGTCGGCAGTTTGGCGGTTTGAATCCCTAGCACCACATAACGGAGTGAGCTCCCGTGGCTTTTGCCAACTTAGCAGTTCGAAAGCACGTCAAAAATGCAAGTAGAAAAATAGGGACCACCTTTGGTGGGAAGGTAACAGCGTTCCACACGCCTTCGGCATTGAGTCATGCCGGCCACATGACCACGGAGATGTCTTCGTACAGCGCTGGCTCTTCGGCTTTGCAACGGACATGAGTATTGCCCCCTAAAGTCGGGAACGACTAGCACAGATGTGCGAGGGGAACCTTTACCTTTACTTTAGTCTAGTGAAAAGAAGGATTAGGGGTGACATGATAGCAATCTTCCAATATTTGAGGTGCTGCCACAAAGAAGAGGGAGTCAGCCTATTCTCCAAAGCACCTGAGGGCAGGACAAGAAGCAATGGATGGAAACTAAGCAAGGAGAGAAGCATCCTCGAACTAAGGAGACATTTCCTAATGGTGAGAACAATCAATCAGTGGAACAGAAGTTGCCTCCAGAAGTTGTGAATGCTCCATCACTGGAGGTTTTCAAGAAGATAATGGACAGCTACCTGTCTGAAATGGTTATGGGGTTGGACTAGAAGATCTTCAAGGTCCCTCCCAACTCTGTTATTCTGTTACAAACTATTATTGTGGGGGCTTTCTAGGTATTTCTAACAGACTGGCTAACTTGCATTTCTCTGAATTTTCCTGTTTTCTATCGTCACATTGGCCGATAGAAACACAAAATGGCCTAAATCAGAAGTCGGCAACCTTAAGCACTCAAAGAGCCATTTGGACCCATTTCCAACCGAAAATGGGGGCCACAACACGCTCCCCACGCCTGACTACTTCCTGAGCAGCCCAAAAGTAGCATAGGTAGTTGAATGTCTTGTTTTCCTCTGGAATTTTTCTTTCCTTGGGTTTATCCATGGTTGGCCTACTGGAGGAGAAAAGCTCAATAAATTGCGTGCCGGATGATGTTGCGCATTGGCTGTTGTGATGCATATTTTGAGCGACAGGGAGCTGCAGCAGAGGGACGAAAGAGCCACATGTGGCTCCAGAGCCGAGGGTTGCTGACCCCTGGCCTAAATGCTTATAAACACAGCAGAGTTGTAGAAGTAAAAGGGGGGAACGTAGGAATCGTATCTCTTCTTTTTTTAATTTATCATCTTTGCTTTCCTTTGTGGTTTGTTTAGTTTTGTCTCTCTTTTCCTTTACTCTTGAAAAAGCACAAGCAAAAATAAGGAATAATATAGGGGAGACTTTCATATTAAGTATTCAGCTTAAGAAAGAAACCTTTAGTGTATCACAGTTTGAAGGAGCCACATTTCGCTACGGATGTAAAAATTTAAGCATCTTTGTGCTTATCAACATTGACATTTTAAAAAAATATAGTTAATATTGATCTAAAGCCCTTCTTTTTCTTTATCTTTAAAGGATTAATTTATCTAAACATTAGAGGGTTAATCATCTCTAGTCAATACTGTATAAATAGCACTACATTGCTTATGTTTTATAATGGAATAAAATCATTATTAAAAGTGCATAACGAGAGGCTCTGGTGCTGTGAGGCTCACGTTTGTTAAATGCGGAGCTGTATAAAATGGATAAATACAGATTGATCTGGACTTATATCCAGTTAAAGTTACAACTGCACTGAAAAAAATGACTTACAACTGGTTCTCGCACTTACGACTGTCACCGCAGTGCTGTGAATCAAAATGTGGGCCTTTGACACCTGGCATGTTTCAAAGTCCCATGGCTAGAACTTTGAAAGATTAGTTCCTGTATGTTCTGATGGAGGCTTCCCAAGAGCCTGAAGCAAACTCCTTGTCCCAACAAAAAAAAAAACCCTTTTAATTAATTGACTGTGAATTCTGCTCATTCACCTCCAGCAAAGTCTTTCAAGGGAGGATTTATGGTCACAGACCTTATCTGGCTTGGAGAGCTGACAGGGTGATCTCTGCAGAACTTGGCAAGGAGCCTCGGAGAGGCACGAACCAATTAAGCGAAGTAATTGTCTCCTGCAAACTCCACTCCCCTGTCTCTCCTCTTTTATTTCCTCTGGGAGGGGCCATTCATCGTCCACCTGTGGCCTTACTCCCAAGTCGACCCCTGTCCTTTAGCTGCTCCCTTCGTCTGGCAACTCTGCGCATGCGCACACTGGGAACAGGCTCCAGCTGTTCTTCTGCCTCACTGATGTCTGACTCCGAAGGCAGCTGATACCCGTGGCCCCCTCTCTGCCTCCGACACAGAGCCCTCACCAGAGCCTTCCCCAGACTCCAGGACCGGCCCATCTTCCTCTCCAACCTCCTCACTCTGCGACTCTGCTGCCAGATAAGCTGGCGGGTCACAACAGTGGCTGAGTTGAGGGGCATCTTGGTTGAAACCGGCCAACCTACGAAAACAAGTCAACAGATGTTGGCCCCAGATGTTGATATAACAGCCCATCTCTTCCTTCTTCTTCCATCTCCAGAATCATTTCAAACGCCTCCATCCAGTCCCCACTTGGATCTCTTCTCAGCACCACCCGTGACCTTCAATCCTTGGTCTTCAACCAACCTTTTCAACCATCTTCCATTTTTTGTCTCTTTGGCCATTTCAGCCTTCAGGTCTACCACCTTCCTCAGCCAAAGACTGCCCCCCCACCTCCGTTCTTCTTCCCCACAACCTATTTTGACCTCTGCTTCTGGACCGATTCTGTCTCTCATCATCACCAGGGCTGCCCTGTCCTTGGTTTCATGGAGAACGTTGCCTCTGACCTGACCGTTAGAGAATTTGACTTGAATCATCGCCTTCTGCATTGCCGGTTCCTTCAAGTCTGTCCCCTGATTATTCTCTGACCTTAAAACAAAAAGGGGACACAGGAAGCTTTCTCACCTGGGTGGCTTCACTTCTGCATTCTTAGCCCACGTTTCTCTTCCCTTCCCTTCTCTCCCAGAAAAATGCTTCTCTAAATGTTTTAAGGGGCGCAGTTTTAAGGTTTTAATGTTTTCAGGGATGTGGTTTTAAGGAATGTGGTGGTTCAGTGGCTAAGACGCTGAGCTTGTCAATCAGAAAGGTCCGCAGTTCAGCGGTTCAAATCCCTCGCGCCGCGTAACGGAGTGAGCTCCCGTTCCTTGTCCCAGCTTCTGCCAACCTAGCAGTTCGAAATCACATAAAAAATGCAAGTAGAAAAATAGGGACCACCTTTGGTGGGAAGGGAACAGCGTTCCATGCGCCTTTGGCATTGAGTCATGCTGGCCACATGACCATGGAGATGTCTTTGGACAGCGCTGGCTCTTCGGCTTTGAAACGGACATGAGCACCATCGCCCCCTAGAGTTGGAAACGACTAGCACAGATGTACAGGGGGAACCTTTATCTTTAAATGTTTTAAAGGTGGGGGGGCATGTGACTGAGTGGGCGTGGGTGTGAGTGACGTCACATTGGCCATGTCCACTCAGTCACATGACCCCCCCCCTCACCTGGCCACACCCACCAAACCGGTAGATGAAATGTTTGAATCCCACCACTGGATGGTTGGGTGCCTTGAATTGATCCAAAGTGATGAGCCCTCATAGAATCCGACCCCCAGCATCAACATGGCCCGATCTGACCGTCTCCTTTCATTCCTCTTGCAAAATATTGGGCGTGGAAGACTTTTTCCCATCCCCAGATTGATCTGAGCCGGTTGGATTCAGCCCAGCTCATCCCTTGAGATGCGAAGTGTCCCTTTGAATGACGCTCAAATGGGGGCATCCGGGACCCTCCCCAAGCTTGGCCTGCCTGGAGGTTCAGGATAGGGGTGGAGGGGGGGGGGAAACCTCATTTTCCCATGGAAATTTCACCCCCTTCCTCTTCCCCTTTGTCTGGCTTTCGAGAGCAAAGCTCCTTTTACCAAAATGAGTTTCCAAAAACCGAAAGAAAAAAAATTAATTGCCGGGGAATTTCTGATGCTTTGGAAGGGAAGGGAAGCCGAGCACTTAGCTTGATTTGCTTCCTCTGATAAAGCAAACGTCTGCAGGGGCTCCAAGGAGGCTCCTCCGTGGCTTCACCCTCGCTTGGAGTGGATGGACCATCGTGGGGGCGGGGGGGTGGGGTGGGGAGCGCAACTAAGTCTGGAGCTGGAAATGACAGGCAGTCCTCAGGTTACGGCCACAGCTGCGGCCAGAATGTCCATCACGAAGCCATGGGGTTGCCGAGCGATTTGCGCCCGACTTTATTTGCCAGGGTTGTTAAGTGAATCTCTGCAGTCGTTAAGTGAATCGGGCTCCCACCGTTGACTTTGTTTGTTGGAAGCTGGTTGGGAAGGACGCAAATGGCGATCACATGACCTCAGGAAGCGGCAGCCGTCATAAAGACATGGCAGCTGTCAAGCACCAGGATTTGATCACATGACAATGGGGATGCTGCAGCTTTCCTTCCTTCCTTCCTTCCTTCCTTCCTTCCTTCCTTCCTTCCTTCCTTCCTTCCTCCACCTCCCTTTGATCCCTTCCCTCCCTTCTTTTCCCTCCCTCCCTCCCTTTCTCTTTCTCTCCCTCCCCATCATTTGAGCCCTCCTCCTCCTCCTCCTCCTCCTCGCTGCTCGCCAAGCCATTCCCAGGGAAACTGTGCACGCCTGCCCACACAAACACACACACACACACACACGCACAGACCCGGCAGAGGCCCTCCACAACACAACAAGCGAAGGAGGGGCAGCGGTGGTGGGGAGGGAGGGAGGGAGGGAGGGAGAAAATCCTTTGAAGCCTCCAAAGGCGAAAGGCCGTTGCTGCAGCAACAGGGCCCGGATTGGTGGAGGCGTCCCAGCCTTTTGGTCCTCCTGGCTGTGTGCTGAGTGATTAATGAGCCAGCGCTGAGTTGTGCAGGCAGCAGAGCAGGCGAAGGGGCTGTTTGTGCTCTCTGCAGGGCTGGGCTGGCGTTGTTCTTGCAGCCCTACTTTCTCCCTCTCCCACCCGCCTCCCTTCTCTGCCTTCCCCACCGCGGCTGGCGCTGCTCCTTCCCGTCCTCTCCTCCTCCTCCTCCGGTGCTTTCCCAGGCCCTCCTGGCCTCTTTCCTCCTGCCACACCTTCCTCGCACACCTGCGTCACCGCCACCGCTCCAGTTGGGTAGGAGGCACCCTCTGGAGGCGCGGAGGCTTGGCTGGGGAGGCAGGGGGAAGAATCATAGAATCCCAGGGCTGGAAGGGACCTTGGAGGTCTTCCAGCCCAACCAGCCCCCCCGCTCAGGCAGGACATCCTAGGCCAGGGATGGCGGGCTTTTTCGGCACCCAGTGTCAACTCAGAGCGAGGGCTGTGTGGGCCCAGGGCCGAAAAGGGAGCGTGTGCCTCAGTGCCACAACCCAGCTGCCTATGGGGCCATCGAGTCTTTGGGTCCCGGGCGCGTATGCGGGTGTGACGATCAGCTGGCTGGTGCACACACTCACGCCAGAAAACGGAAGACCAGCTCTTCTAGTTTCTAGCATGGCTGCACGCATGGAGGCCAGCTGATCGTTACACACACACACACACACACACACACACACACACACACGTGTCAGAAACCCAGAACACGGAAGGGCGACACAGGGCGTGCAAGGCATGCCATAGGTTCACCAACACGGCCCTCGACCATCCCAGACAGAATGTCAGTCCAATCTCTTCTGGAGGCAGCTGCTTTGCTGATTAGTTAACAGAATAAGGGAATCGGAAGGGACCTTGGAGGTCTTCTAGCCCAACCCCCTACTCAAGGAAGTGACCCTTGACCATCCCAGACAGAATGTCCGTCCAATCTCTTCTGGAGGCAGCTGCTTTGCTGATTAGTTAACAGAATAAGGGAATCGGAAGGGACCTTGGAGGTCTTCTAGCCCAACCCCCTGCTCAAGGAAGAGACCCTTGACCATCCCAGACAGAATGTCCGTCCAATCTCTTCTGGAGGCAGCTGCTTCCCTGATTAATTAACAGAATAAGGGAATCGGAAGGGACCTTGGAGGTCTTCTAGCCCAACCCCCTGCTCAAGGAAGAGACCCTCGACCATCCCAGACAGAATGTCCGTCCAATCTCTTCTTGAAACCCTCCAGTGGGGGGACGTCCCAAAGGTGCTTTTCCCAAAAAACCAATTGGACTTTCTTGGTTTCTTTCCTTGAAAACATTTCACTTCTCATCCAAGAAGTTTCTTTGGCTCAGAGAGAAGCTTCTTGGGTGGGAAATGTATGGATTGTTGTATACCGTCCTCCCTTTCTGCTTCACAAGACCCCGTGCTCCTCTGTGGAGGCTCAGCCCAGTGGCCCAAGCGTTGCCTTCATCCCAAATCCCTAACACATCATACCTGTCCAAGAAGAACCCGCTTAGCATCTTAGAATAGAATAGAATAAGGAGTAGAATAAAATAAGGAATAGAATAGATTAAGGAATAGAATAGAATAAGGAATAGAATAGAATAAGGAATAGAATAGAATAAGGAATAGAATAGAATAAGGAATAGAATAAAATAAGGAATAGAATAGAATAAGGAATAGAATTCTTTATTGGCCGTGTGATTGGACCCAGAAGGAATTTGTCTTTGGTGCCGATGCTCTCAGTGGACATAAAGAAAAATAAAATAGAATACATTCATCAAGAATCAAAAGATAACAACCCTTAGTGAAAGTCATAGGTTACTCATAAGCAATCAAATTATACTGGAAACAAAGAAAACAATATAAATTGTAAAGATAGATGCAACCGAAGCGGTGTGAACAGGTAGGAACCACCTCCGATACATGAACAAAAGCAACTTTGCTGATATTTTTTTGTAAGCAAGCTGCACTCTTTATTTCCCCCCCCCCTTTTTGTCGTTTTAATCTGCGTGGGGCCATCGCCGCGCTCCACAATGTCCGAGAACATCCCAGCATCAAGGGGGGGCCCGACGGAGGAGATGTTGACAATATAACCTACGTTGGTGCGTGCCTGTATGTGTGTCTACGTGCGGGAAAGTTCCCTTCCCATCCTGGCTAATTTAAGCTCTGGCTTTGCAAACCTTGGAAATCTTGTCTTCTGCACGGAGAAATCCCTTCCTCTCCCCAGGAATTTGGAGAGGCTGTTTGCAGGCAGCTTTCTGACAAATTTCTCTGGAGCTGCTCAAGGTTTACAATGGGTTGTAGTGTTTGGGAAGACAGAATTGGAGATGCTGGACACAGGCAGCGCAGGCTCATAAAATGCACAAATACCCTCTGGCCAAATGCACGTGAAGATTCCCACTGACCCATCCCCAAATTATCTTCGCTTCTTTGATCCCTTATCAAAACTCAAAGCCTTCACACAAATGTGTCTCCCGCTGCTCCTGTCTCTCCTTCGGTTTTCCAGTCTGGTCCCCCCACTGCAGAGCTGCAAACTTTGTTTTGGTTTATTTATTTATTTGTGTCCCGCCTTTACGGTTTTTACAAACAACTCAAAGCGACGGATATATCCAAACACATCTTCCTCTTCCTGTTTCCCCCACAACAACAACAACCCTGTGAGGTAGGCTCGGCTCAGAGAGAAGGACTGGCCCAAAGTTGGCTTTCATGGCCAACCTAGAACTAGGGTGAAATTTCCTGACAGGGAGAACAATTAACCAGGGAAACCTCCAGTGATGGAGTACCCACAACTTCTCTTAAAGCAGAGTCCCACCTCCTAAAACTGGGGGATTCTGGGAGTTGGAGTCCACCTCCTAAAACGGTTCTACCACAAAACCGTGGTAGACTAAAGCGCGCTCGACGAAAGCGCGTACGTGACATCATCACAGCGCGACGAAAACAGCACGCTGTGAGCGGTAAATTTAAAATTAACACGAAAACCTTACCCTAACCCCCCCAAACCTAACCCTAGACCTAACCCTTAACCTAACCCTAACCCTAAACCTAACCCTTACCTTTATGTGAATTGGCTTGCTTTAATTTTATTTTAATTTTAATTTAATTTATTTTTAATTTTATTTGTTGCGCTGCTGATGACGTCACGTACGCGCTTTAATCGGGCGCGCTTTAGTGGACCGCGGTTTTGACGGGTCACGCCTAAAACTGGGGGATTCTGGGAGTTGGCGTCCCACCTCCTAAAACTGGGGGATTCTGGGAGTTGAAGTCCCACCTTTTAATCTTGTGGCGGTTGAGAGAGAAACGCTTGTCTTACATCCAAAACTTTTCCAATTGGGGAAAGGAGGTTGCAGAGCAAAGACAATATGCATGACGCATCGCCCTGGAAGAAACAAAAACACAACACTCTTCTTCCACCTCTGACCTTCCCACAAGCCCTGAGACTCCCCGGGAGAAATGGGGAAAGAACGTTCCAAGCATATCCAAGATACAGCCGGAAAAACAAAATCTCCTTCCGTTGCTTTTGGAAGACAATGGGCCTTCCGCCAACTGAAGTGGAATTGGAAAAAAAATAAACCCACTAACTGACACAGGGACCCTTTTCGGTGGGGTGCTAATTGAAACACAACACACCTCATTCCCCCCGTTTCTGCTGCTTCTGAGACAAATCCTTCCTCCGCAAGAGATCTGATGGCTTCATCTCAGCTTGTGGTTGAGCAAGAGAAGACCTTCTCCCTGCCTGGCTCCAGCCTTCTTCCAGAACTGGAAAAGAGAGGGGGAACTTGTGGAGAAGACCATCAAGGTTCTGGGGAAGGTTGATGCTCGCATTTTATCTATTGGTAGAAACATCTTTTTGCTTGTGGAGCTCTGGAAAGCAGCTGAAGGAACCATCTATGTTGCTGTTGTTGTTAGTTGTGAAGTGGTGTCCAACCCATCGCGACTCCATGGACCACGTTCCTCCAGGCCTCCCTGTCCTCTCCCATCCTCCGGAGTCCATTCAAGCTTATGCTGATTGCTTCGGAGACTTCATCCAGCCCCCTCCTTCTCTGCCGTCCCCTTCTTCTTCTTCTTCCCTCCATCGTTCTCAGCATGAGGCTCTTCTCCAGGGAGTCCTTCTTCCTTCTCATCAGGTGGCCAAAATATTTGAGTCTCCTCTTCAGGATCTGGCCTTCTCAAGAGCAGTCAGGACTGATCTCCTCTAGGACTGACTGGCAACTTAGAATGAAGGAGAAATTAACTGGTGGAATGGCTTGTTTCTAGAAGTGGATGCTCCATTACTGGAGAGTTTTAAGAAGAGAGGTTGTATGTTGTGTATTTACCAGATTTAAGAACAGGGCCTTGGTTCTCATTAATTGATACTTATTAAACTCCTGGAATTTCACCTCTGAAACCTACTACCTTTTTGCAAGCAGCTGGCATCTGTCATGAAGGATCCCCTTGGGATACTCAGGGATCACCTTTTCCCTCAGGTGGGAAACAAACGGGTCTTTCCATGGATCGTTTTTATACTGCTCTCTGCTGCAGCATTAAGAATAGATTCCGCCTCCTATTTTTTAAAAAAAATCTTTTTAGGTCTTGGCTGCCTGCCCATCTTTGTGATTGAAGGCGGCCTCCGTTTGAATGGAAGGACCCAAAGAAACCCATTTCTATGTAGTTCAGAAAAAGATTGGAGAAGTTGGAGGATTTTCTTAATTCTTGCAATTACCAGCAGCCCCCTCCCTTCCTTCCTTCCCTCCCTCCCCCTTCCCTCCCCCTCCCTATTCTCTTTCCCATTTTCCTTCCTTCCTTCCTTCCCTTCCTCCCTCCTTCCCTCCCTTCTCTTACCCATTTTCCTTCCTTCCCTCCCTTCCCCCCTATTCTCTTTCCCATTTTCCTTCCTTCCTTCCCTTCCTCCCTCCCTCCTTCCCTCCCTCCCTTCTCTTATCCATTTTCCTTCCTTCCTTCCCTCCCCCTATTCTCTTTCCCATTTTTCTTCCTTCCCTTCACTTACCCATTTTCCTTCCTCCCTTCCCTTCCTCCCTCCCTCCTTCCCTCCCTTCTCTTACCCATTTTCCTTCCTTCCCTTCCTCCCTCCCTCCTTCCCTCCCTTCTCTTACCCATTTTCCTTCCTTCCTTCCCTCCCCCCCTATTCTCTTTCCCATTTTCCTTCCTTCCTTCCCCCGTTCTCTTTCCCATCTTCCTCCCTTTCTTCCTTCTGTCCTTCCCACCCTCCCTCCCTGTTTTTTCCCATCTTCCTTCCATCCTTCCCTCCCTCCCTGTTCTCCTTCCCATCTTCCTTCCTTCCTTCCTTCCTTCCTTCCTTCCTTCCTTCCTTCCTACCTACCTACCTACCTTCTTACCTACCTACCTTCCCTCCCTATTCTCTTTCCCATCTTCCTTACTTCCTCCCCTCCCTGCCTGCCTCCTTCCCCGTTTCCTCTCCCCCCTGTCCCTTCCCTTCTCATTTCCCTCCTTCCTTTTCCAAATGAGAAAAAGCATCAAGCAAAGGTATTTCCAGAGCCCTGTGGCTGCTGGAAAAATCCCCAGTTGGATTTTCCCACAATGCAGTGCCTGGAAGCTCCATCCTCCTAGGCCATTGTGGATAAAAGCATCACCACAAAATATCTCAACTTAGAAAACTCCTGGGGTTTTTTTTGGCGGGGGGGGGGGCGCAAGGAAATAAGCCGCGGACAAAACAGTGCCTTTTCCTAGCTGACGCCATCTTTAATGCTCCTCTCTTTACAGCCTACGTTTTTGGGGAAATGAAGTTGAGTTGCAAATTAGTGAGTGGGAGTCTCCTCATTGCAAGCCCAGGCAATCAGGGACATAGCTGACTGGGCTGGGGATGATGGAAGCAGGAGTCCCAGCCTATTGGGAGAATTGAGAAAAGGGCGAGCTGCTTTTTAGAGCCAGGATAAAGATAATTCAACCCCGCACCAACCAACTGATCAGAGGTGGCCGTGTAGCTTTACTGGGGATGCTCAAAACCGCCGCTGCCTCTTTCTCTCTTCCTCTCCTTCTTTTGCAGGAAAATTTACAACGGCAGAGCCAGCTTATCAGGGCAAATTTATTGTCTCGTATGACGGGGAGAAACCATGCATGCAAAGCAGCGCTGGAAGCTGGGGAAGAGTCTGCAAATGTTGAGTTATTAAAAAAAAAGAGAGAGCGAGAGGAAGGGGAGGGGGGGAAGCAATCGGTTATTCAAAAACGGAAGAGAGCGAGAGCGGATAAGGTGTGAAATAAAAACCCTGTGTGCGGGGCGCTGGGCGATAGGGGATCATCGGCCCCAGGTGCACATTGTAACTGAAAGGTGGCTTTGTCGGTGGAAATGGATGTGGCGATGATCTTGGGAGACAGGAGGAAGAGCGGAAGACTAGACAACGGTCAGAGAAGAGGCAGTTGAGCCCAGAGAAGGGAAGGGGCATAGGAAACATCTCAGAAGGGACCCTCCCTCGTTTCTCAGGCTGTAAAAGGGACGCTGGGAGATTTGAACCTTCAGAGTGACAAGATTCTCTTAATGTTGTTTTAGAGAACGGTCAGATAAGAGACGGCATAGCCTTGAGCTGCATAAGGGGCATAGAAAGAGGCTCAGAAAGGTACCCTCCCTCATTTCTCAGGCGGTAAAAGAGACAGTGAGAGATTTGTACTTTCAGACTGGCAAGATTCTCTTAATGTTGTTTTAGAGAACGGTCAGATAAGAGACGGCATAGCCTTGAGCTGCATAAGGGGCATAGAAAGAGGCTCAGAAAGGTACCCTCCCTCATTTCTCAGGCTGTAAAAGAGACAATGGGAGATTTGTACTTTCAGACTGGCAAGATTCTCTTAATGTTGCTTTAGAGAACGGTCAGATAAGAGAGGACGTAGCCCAGAACTGATTCATATTTATAATGGTTCCCGGGGTCGTGTGATCCCCTTTTGTGACCCTCTGACAAGCAAAGCCAATGGGGAAGCCAGATTCACTTAACAACCGTGTTACCAGCTTAACAACTGCAATGATTCACTTAACAACTGTGGCATGAAGGGTGGTAAACAAAACGTGCCTAACAAATGTTCCACTTAGCAACAGAAATTTTGGGTGAATTGTGGTTGTAAGTCAAGGACTACCTGTATAGATACTGTGTGTGTGTGTCTAAAATCTGTCTGTCTGTTTGTCTGGCCACCCATCCATCTCCTCCTCTCTTCTTCTTCTTCTTCTTCTTCTTCTTCTTCTTCTTCCTTCTTCTTCTTCTTCTTCTTCTTCTTCTTCTTCTTCTTCTTCTTCTTCTTCTTCTTCTTCTAATTCTCCTCCTCCTCCTCCACCTCCTCCTCCTCCTTCTCCCCCCCTCCCTTTCTTGGCTGCTGCCTTACCAACTCCTCTAGCTTAATTCTAGCTCATTTGAAATTCCTCCCCGTTGCCAGCGTGGAAAATAGATCCAATAATTCCGAGTCTCCAGAGCCAGCAAGAGTTTCCCACAGGAAGGACCTCAGTCAACCCAATCCAACCCCTCCCATCACCACCCATGGGTGCCTCTGACCCTCCAACTCCTTCCAGACCTCCTCACTCTCCTTCTCTTCCACTCCCGCTCCTCTGCTTTCTTCCCTCTCCCCCTTTCTCCTTCCCTCTTCCTCTCCACCTTCTCTCTCTCTCTCTCTCTTCTGCCGGCCATTGATTTTTCTATCCATCAACGGAACGCTGGAGGGAAACGAATGCGCGTCTTCCCCATCGATCCGAGGAACTCTGCAGCCGTAGGTCAGCCAAGCTTCGGAGCCCACATTCCCAGGGCATGTAATTATTACCGCCAGCCTCCCCAAAATGAGGCTGGAAGGAAATCCTGCCGGGACCCAGATTTGCAGCCCATTTCCAGTGGTGGGGGCGAGTGGCGCTCCCTTCCCAGGAGACCCCCCCCCACCTGCCGGGGATGGATCTGGGTTGGGTTTCGGCTGTGGGGTGAGGCTCCCAGGGAACTTGGAGCAAGTCGGTCAAGCCTATTTTTTTCTGCGAACGAAAGCCCAAAAGCCCAAAGTAAGGTTCTCCTTCCTTCATTTTGCATCACAGAAAGTCCTCAACCTACAGCCTGTTGTGGCCCGCCAGAAGAGCTGGCAGCAGAGGTTTGGACAGTGAGGAGGGTTGGGGAGGAACCTGGGCCAGTCCTGGAGTCTGGGGAAGGCTCTGATGATGAGGGCTCTGTGTCGGAAGCAGAGAGGGGGCCAGGGCTGTCTGACAGTTATCAGCTGCCTTCGGAGTCAGACATCAGTGAGGCAGAAGAACAGCTGGAGCCTGTTCCCAGTGTGCGCATGAGCAGAGCAGCCAGATGAAGGGAAGAGCTAAAGAACAGGGGTCGACTTGGGAGTAAGGCCACAGGTGGAGGATGAATGGCCCCTCCCAGAGGGAATAAAAGAGGAGCGAAAGTGGAGTTTGCAGGAGACAAAATTAGTTTGCTTCATTGGTTTGTGACTCCCCAAGACTCCTTGCCAAGTTCTGCAGATCTCAGCCTGGCAGCTCTCCAAGCCAGAGAAGGTCTGTGACCGTAAATCCTCCCTTGAAAGACTTTGCTGGAGGTGAATGAGCAGAATTCACAGCAAATTAATAAAAGGGTTTTTTTGGGGGGGGGGACAAGGAGTTTGCTTCATGCTCTTTGGAGGCCTCGGTCAGAACACGACCAGAGTTGAGCCCAAATTTTCCTGTGGTTAAGCAGTTGGGAAGCGAGTTTCGCACCATCTTATGACCTTTCTTGACAGTGTTAAGTGGATCACTGCAGTGCTTATGTGAGTAACAGGAGGGTGGAATGAATCTGGTTTCTCTGCTGACTTCACTTGTGAGACGGCCACAAAAGGGGACCCCGTTGTGAATGTAGAAAAGATGTGGAGACTCTAGAAAGAGTGCAGAGAAGAGCAACCAGGATGATTAGGGGACTGGAGGCTCAAACATATGAAGAATGGTTGCAGGAACTGGGTATGTCTAGTTTAATAGAAAGAAGGACCAGGGGAGACACGATAGAAGTCTTCCAATATCTCAGGGGCTGCCCCAAAGAAGAGGGAGTCAAGCTATTCTCCAAGGCACCTCAAGGCAGGACAAGAAACAATGGATGAAAACTAATCAAGGAGAGAAACAACTTAGAACTGAGGAGAAATTTCCTGACAGCGAGAACAATTAATCAGTGGAGCAGAATTTGCCTCCAGAAGTTGTGAATTCTCCAACACTGGAAGTTTTTTAGAAGACGTTGGATAGCCATTTGTCTGAAATGGTGGAAGGGCTAGGAGGTGGGTTGGACTAGAAGACCTCCAAGGTCCCTTCCAGCTCTGGTTATTCTATTTCTAAATATGAACCAGTCACCAAACAGCCAGATGTTGATGACGTGACTATGGGGATCCTGGTTGATAGTGGGATAAATTTGGTCCTAAATACCTTTTAAACTACTTGCAAGGAGTTCTTGGCGCCCTCTGAGCTCGGTTGCTTTCCTGCAGATCTTTCATTACCCAACTAGGTAACATCATCAGTGCTATAAGGGAGCGGGGTTTGTGGAGAGGAGGAAGATTTTAGGCCGTTATAACATTGAATGGCCAATAAATGAAATGTTGCAAGTCGAGGACTGCCTTTAATCGAGGTCTACCTGGAGATATTTTTTTTTCCCTTGAAGCTTACAATTCTTTTTTTCCACAAAGAAGTTTTTTCTCTCTCTCTCTCTGTGGAATTAAGAAGATTTCCACCCGGTCGGATGCAACCAGAATTGCTGTAAAAGGAAATAATAACCTGGCTATAAACCGAATAAACGGAAAACGGAATGCGAGGCCGTTCATAGAATCCCTGCCTCGGGCATCGAACCGTGTTTTTGCAACCGTTGGAAACGACAAGCTGGCAGAAACTTTTGGGGAAAGTTCGGGACGGGCTCCAACACTTGCAAGAGGGGAGCGTGAGTGGGGCACCTGGAATTGCTCAACTGAAGATGACTTGGGGGTGGGAGGGGGGTGGGGGGTGGGACAATCTCCACCTGTTGCATCTAGATCAGTGTTTCTCAACCTTGGCAACTTGAAGATGTCCGGACTTCAACTCCCAGAATTCCCCAGCCAGCATTCGCTGACTTGAAGTCAGGACATCTTCAAGTGGCCAAGGTTGAGAAACACTGATCTAGAGCCAGTTTGGTCTACTGGTTTTAAGGCACCAGGCTGGAAACTGGGAGACCGGGAGTTCAAGTCCTGTCTTAGGCAGGCATGAAAGGTGACTTTTGTCCCAATCACCAGGAGACGGTGAGTTCTAGTCTCACCTTTCAGCCATGAAAGTCAGCTGGGTGACTTTAGAGAGAGTCGTTCCCTCTCAGCTTAACCCACCTCGCAGGGTTGTTGCTGTGGAGAAAATAGAAGGAATATTAGATGTTTTGCTGCCTTGAGTTGTTTATAAACAGAGTAAAAATGGGATATACATTAACTAAAGAATTAAATATCCCCTGCAAGAAGACTTTGGGGAAAGGGGAAGTTGTGAAAGACACTTTTTTTTTCCTGGCTTAGAAAGAGGCCAAATTTGAATAAAACACAAATTCTGAAACAAACTAAACCAGGTTAAAACAAACCCAGGTTAAAACAAACCCAGGTTAGTCCATTTGCACAAAAGCACACCACCTCCTTTTTCCTTGCTTCGGACTCTTGCCGTGTGCTCCACAGGTCGTCCTTGACTTAGCAATTGGGCCCCAAATCTCCATCACTAAGCAAGGCAGATGCTAAGCGAGCTCTGCCCCTTTGAAGGACCTTCCTTGCCACGGTTGCTAAGTGAATCGCTGCCACTCTTAAGCGCGTAACCAGTTGCAAAGTGACTCCAGCTTTGGCTTCGCCTGTCCGAAGGACGCAGGAGGAGATCCACTGCAGCCGTCGTAAATACGAGGCAATTGCCAAGCTTCTGGATTCTGACCAAGGTGGCGCAGTGGTTAAATGCAGCACTGCAGGCTACTGCTAGATCAGCAGGTCAGCGGTTCAAATCTCACCGGCTCAGGGTTGACTCAGCCTTCCATCCTTCCGAGGTGGGTAAAATGAGGACCCAGATTGTTGGGGGCAATATGCTGACTCTCTGTAAACCGCTTAGAGAGGCCTGAAAGGCCTATGAAGCGGTATATAAGTCTACTGCTATTGCTATTGCTATTGACCAGGTGCTGTCACCGTCATAAGCGTGAAACACAACCGTAAGACACTCCTTTCGGTGCCGCTATAACTTCCAAATGTTTCCAAACAAAGGGTAGTAAAATCGAGGACTGCCTGCATGCAATGAGTATAATGATTTAATTTGAATCGCTCGGAATTCGGGAGGAATTTTGCAGCGAAACAAAACCGACTGAATTCCCGGGGAGACGGGGATTCTTTGGTCCCCGATCTCTTGAGGCTGGAATCTTCCCTTCCCAACTGCTCCCTCCGGCAACCCGACCCCAGATCCTTAACAGGGGAAAAAAGGAATTGGTCACCCGCCGAAGAAGCGCTCGGCTTCAGCTTCGGAAAATCTGACTCACTCTCGCAAGGCAAGGAAGGGAGAGGGCAGCCGGGTGTGTGGTGTGTGCCTGTGAAGTTGTGTGTGTGAGAGTGAGGCGCCTGGCCTGCTGCGTTCAGCTCAAAGCCCCCCCCACCCACCCCCCGCCGCACCAAGGGGGCAGGGCCATTTCCAGAGGCTGAGAAGGGCTGGCGGTGTGTGCGTGACCTCCCTTCGTGCGGCACATGTATATATTTAGAACAGGTATTTAGGGGATGGAAGAGGGCCTGGGATGCCCCTCGGAGCCCCTCTGGGGTGGGATCCAGCAGGGATCCCTTGAAGGACTTTCTGTAGAAGAGTCACTGAACGGGGCTCATCCAAAGTCAGGATGCAAAAGGAGGAGGAAGGAGCAATTTTCCCTTCCCTTCCCCTTTCATCTGTCCTTCCTTTCCCTTCCCTTCTTCTAGATTCCTTTCTTTCCCCTTCTTTTCTTTTCCTTTCTTTTCCTTTCCTTCCTTTCCTTCCCTTCTTCTATATTCCTTCCCTTTCCCTTTGTCTATATTCCTTTCTTTCCTTTTCCTTTTCCTTTTCCTTCCCTTTTCCTTCCCTTTTCCTTCCCTTCCCTTCTTCTATATTCCTTCCCTTTCCCTTCGTCTATGTTCCTTTCTTTCCTTTTCCTTTCCTTTCCTTTCCCTTCCATTTCCCTTCTTCTATATTCCTTTCTTTCCCCTTCTTTTCTTTTCCTTTCTTTTCCTTTCCTTCCTTTCCTTCCCTTCTTCTATATTCCTTTCCTTCCCTTTTTCCATATTCCTTCCCTTTCCCTTTGTCTATATTCCTTTCTTTCCTTTTCCTTTTCCTTTTCCTTTTCCATTCCTTTTCCTTTCCCTTTCCTTCCCTTTTCCTTTCCTTTTCCTTCCCTTTTCCTTCCCTTTTCCTTCCCTTTTCCTTCCCTTCCCTTCTTCTATATTCTTTCCTTTCCCTTTCCCTTCGTCTATGTTCCTTTCTTTCCTTTTCCTTTCCTTTCCCTTCCATTTCCCTTCTTCTATATTCCTTTCTTTCCCCTTCTTTTCTTTTCCTTTCTTTTCCTTTCCTTCCTTTCCTTCCCTTCTTCTATATTCCTTTCCTTCCCTTCTTCCATATTCTTTTCCTTTCCTTTCCTTTCCTTTCCTTTCCTTCCTTCCCTTCCCTTCCCTTCCCTATCTCCCTCCTTCCCTCCCTCCATCTCTGTCTCTGTCTCTCTCTCCCCCCATCAGACCAGGATGCTGAAGACATGCTTACGGAGAATATAAGAAAAGGCATAGCTGATTAATTTAGATTCTATAAAACGGGCAGCTGAATTTCAGGACTGGATAAACTTTCAACTTGAATGGCTAATTTAGTTTGAACCTGTTCCAAAGTTGTTTGGATTTTTTCTGCATGCGCTTCCCCCGCCTTTTGCAAAAACGGAACAAATTCAAGCTGAACTGTTCAAACCCAAATTCCCATCAAATCAAATCCAGTCCCCCCCACTTTGGGTCATGGCTCACTTACAGCTGTCGTCCGTCCGTCCGTCCCCGCCATGAAACAATTTATAAAGCTTCCATACTAAAAAACCCGTCCTGTTTACCCCAAACTTGTGACAATTATTTTAGGATCTCTGCTTTAAATGATTTGGAATCCAATCCCAATTATTGGTTAAGGGCGATCCAAGGAAGAGAGGGATTTGTCAGCGGTGAACGCTTCCCTCGTTTTGAGAGGGTATTTTGCACACAGGTTGCTCCAGATCCTTCCAGAGGGATGGCTGATCTGCTAGTTGGTAGCTAAACCTGGTTTAATGGATAACAGGGTTGTGTTTGTGGAAGGAAGGATGCCCAACCAGACAACCCCTCTCGGAGTTAATAAACCGGGTTGCTGAAATCCACATAAGGAGAAACTAGCTGGGTGGGAAACATCTCAGGGGCATCTATAAAGAGGATCCTGGACCATTCCTTTAGGACCGGTCGGAAGTTAAAACAGCCCCCGCAAAGTGACTTACAACCAGTCCTCGCTCTTACGACCTCCGCAGCATCCCTGCGGTCAAGTGATTGAAAATTTGGGAACAGGGCAACTGATTTGTATTTAAAAATGGTTGCATCCATTTTGCAAACTTCTGACCCGCCAAGTTGATGTGGGGGGAGAGTTAGGATTTGCTTCGATTCCTTGAAGTGCAGTGATTCGCTTAAGCAACAAAAAGGTCGTAAAATGGGGTGCAATTCACTTAACGACTCCCTGGCTTAGCATCTGAAATTCTGGTCCCATTTTATAACCTTCCTTGCCACAGTTGTTAACTGAGTCCCTTCCGTTGTTACCTTGGTAACCTGGCAAAGTCGGCTTGGAAGAAGAGGAGGCTTCAAAGCACGCGCAGAGTGCCTTTCTCTTTTGTGGTTGGATAAATCCAATGCACGCAAAAGATTGAACGTTTTTCAGCTGCCGCACTAAGGCAGACCCACTGTCACATCCCAGCGTGCATGTAGTTTCGTGTGTTTTGCATGCACTTATACATATCACTGCCATTCACCTCTGTGTGTGTGTGTGTGTGTGTGTGTGTACACACACAGGGAACATTAGAACTCACTTCCTCCTCCTCTCTCTCTCTCTCTCACACACACGCACAGAAGCCTCCTGCTGCACACGAATCGGGCAAGGTTGTCCTTCTCATCAAAATTCAGCACGCTAATAAAATTGCAATTCATTTGCATGCGAGAGTGCGAACGGTTGTTATGGCAACCGCCTCTGGACGCGGGCGCTGAAACTGCGGAGAGATCAAGAGATGGCAAGAAAGTTTTCCAGGCTGAGAAACTCCAACTTGGTCCTACCTGCACGCACGCACGCACACACACAGACACACAGACACACACAAACGCCCTCCTCCCCTGTAGTGGGGTGTGTGGGGTGAGGGTCTGCAACATGGCTAGGCGATGGGGGGAGGGGGGGGAGAGAGAGACAGACATGCTTATGGCATGAAAACCATCCTTCCTCTCCTGTCCTTTGCTATCCTTCAAGCTTCTAGTCCTCATGGCTCGCTCAGCCTACCCTGGCAGGTACAAATTGCCCACCCTTTCTGCAAATAATTTCCTCTCTCGGATTCCAGATGCTGCTCGTGTTTGAGGGTGGAGAAAAGCTGTGAGGTCATTAAGATCAGGGTTTGTGGAGACCCCAGCCCTGAAATGGGTCTTGCCCCCCCCCACCCCCAATTGATTTTTACCTCCTGGGTGGTCCCTGAGCTTGGTGGGTCTTCTCGCAGACGTTTCATGACCCATCTAGGTAACGTCATCAGTGCTAGGAATTCGGGGACCAAAATCTCCATTGGTGAGCAAGGGAGTTACTAAGCGAGTCACGACCCTTTTTAAGAAAAAAAACTTTTTGCCACGATCGTTAAGAGAATCACTGCAGGTTGCTAAGCGAATCACTTGGTCGTTAAGTGGATCCCCACTGATTTAGCTTATCGGGAGCCAGTTGCAAATGGCGGTAATGCAGCTGTCGTGCATACGCGCCGGTGGCCGGGGGCCTGGACTTAGATCACGTGACTGTGGAGATGCCGTGACGGTCACTAAGCGTGAAGACCGGACGTAAGCCACTTTTTCATCGCCGCTGTAACGTTGGAGCGCCATCAAACGAATGGCCGTAAGTGGAGGACTCCCTGTGCTGAGCCCTTTCAGCAAAATGGGGTATAACCCTCGTAAAGGAAGGAAAGCTGGCAGCTCCCGTTCCTTACGGATCAGAAAGCTCTTTGGCGCCTTGTGAGATGACCGTGTGCCTTGCAGAGTGGGAGGGAAGGAAAACACACACACACACACACACACACACACACACACACACACACAGACGAGATTCTGCTCAGGGGAAGATGAAATGCTAGCTGAGTACGATGTTGAAATGCCTACGACTACAACTGCTCTCTCTCTCTCTCCTCGCAGAATCTGGGCCAGGCGTCTTTCTACTCTCGGCTCTGCAGCGCCTGGCATTCTGCCTCCCCCCCCCCTTTCTGTGTTCCTCCCAGCCCCACCTGGAAGCAGGTCACTCCCCTGTGGGAGGAAGAGGATGGGAAGGGAGGCGCCCCAGAAGGAATGGGCTGAAAGGGGAAGGAAGGAGATAAGGAAAAAAGAGCTAGAGAGGGATAAAGGAAGGAAGGGAGAGAGAAGGAGAGAGGGAGGGAAGGAGAGGATGTGGAGGGAGGAAAGAAGGAAGACGGGAAGAAGGAAAAGGGAGAGGGAAGGGAAGGACATGAACAAAGGAGAGAAGGACAAGGAAGAGGAGGAAGGGAAGAAGGAAGGAGGGAGGGTGGGGACAAAGGGAAGGAGGAAGGAAGCAAGGGAGGGAAGGGCAGAGAAGGAGGAGGAGGGAAAAGCAAAGGAGTGAAGAAAGCAGGAGAAGGGAGGGATGGAAAGAAGCAAAAGAAGACAGGAAGAACTCAGTCTGCCCTCCTATCAAGGGGGAGGCTGAAGGGGGAGATTCTGGAGCTAAATGGGGAAGGTTCCTCAATCCCTTCGCCCAAGTCTTTCTCTTCCAAAGCCGAGGAAGGAAGGCAAGAAGGGGGCTGGCGATCCCTGGGGTGGGTTTTAACCCAGTGTGAAAGCGGAGTGTGTGTGGAGGTGTGTGTGTGAGAGAGAGTAGGGGGCGATGGGATCAAACCCCTCAGAATCTGGAGGGTGAAAACAGGGTGGCAGGACCTCCCAGTCCCTTATCAGCCATTCTCCTGCATGCTGGCTAGTATTTTGCCTTATCGTGAAATATTCCGTGTTTTTTTCCCCAGCCTTGGGAACTTGAAGAAGCATAGCTGGCTGGAGAATTCTGGGCATTGAAGCCCACCCCTCTTCAAGTTCCCAAGATTGGGAAGACTCAGAGCAGAGCTGGAAGGGGCCTTGGAGGTCTTCTAGTCCAGCCCCCTGCTCGTGCAGGAGACCCTATCATTCCAGACAAAGGGTTGTGCAGTCTCTTCTTGAAAACTTCCAGTGATGGAGCCCCACGATGTCTGAAGGGAAGCCATTCCACCTATCAATTGTTCTCACTGTTAGGAAGTTTCTCCTTGATTAGTTTCCATCCATTGCTTCTCGTCCTGCCTTCTGATGTTTTGGCCCCCTCCTCTTTCGGGCAGCCCCTCAAATACCGGAAGGCTGCTCTCATATCCCCTCTAGTCCTTCTTTTCTCTAGACTGGCCAAACCCAATTCCTGCAACCATTTTTCATACGTTTTTGTCCCCAGGCCCTTAATCATCTTGGTTCTCGGCACTTCCCCCAAAATCTCAGCATCTCTTTTCTAATGTGGGGACCAAAACTGGATGCAGGATTCCAGGTGTGGCCGTACTAAGGTTTTATAAAACGGAAACACTGATGACAGTAAAAGTGGAACAGCAAAACAACAGAAAAAGTGCCCAGCCCATTAGAGAGTGTTGTGGTTGTCATTGGCCACATTGGAGCTGGCGGCAGAGTCGGACAGTGAGGAGGTTGGGGAGGAACGTGGGCCAGTCCTGGAGGCTGGTGAGGGCTCTGGTGAGGGCTCTGTGTCGGAGGCAGAGAGGGGGAGAGAGCCATATGCCAGTTATCAGCTGCCTTCGGAGTCAGACAGCAGTGAGGCAGAAGAATAATGGGAGCCTGTTCCCAGTGTGCACATGTGCAGAGTGGCCAGATGAAGGGAAGAGCTAAAGAACAGGGGTCAACTTGGGAGGAAGGCCACAGGGGGACGATGAATGGCCCCTCCCAGAGGTAACAAAAGAGGAGTGAAAGGGGAGTGGGCTTTTGCAGGAAACAATTCGTTCATTCAGTCGTTAGATTCGTTTCAGGAGTGTGAAGATCTGTCCATGAATCTCAGAGACTCTCTGCCCAGCCTTTCCTTCCACAGCACCTCATTTGGGAAATATTTACCTGGCAGCTTTCCAAGCTAGATAAGGTCTGGGACCTGAAGTCCACAAGGCTTAAAATTTCCCAAGTTTGAAGACCTCTGGGCTAGCGTCAAAAAGTTGATTTATTCAGAATGTACTTGGCAACAAGGCAAATGCACAAACCGACTGGAAACGGACAGGAAAAAAAAGAAAGACAGAATAATTTTCTATCTGGAACTAATAAAGAAAATGATGGAGGCACAAATTTGGGGGAAGGAATGGAGAAGGCAGCCAGGCTCCATCTAAAGGCCAGACTGGAATCACTTAGATAAACTCTCGAGAAAATCCAAGATTTTTTTGGGGGGGTGGGGGAAGTTATTTTATTGACAAAACGTTGGAAGAAGCCAGGAACCAGAAAAATCCAGCAATTTCAATTCAGCATAAACCACTCTTCATTTAGAAGGTTTACATTTTTTCAATTTCCCCTTTCCCGGAATAAGAACTTACATGCCTATTTGGGGTGGGTTGACATAATTTTAATCTATTCTTTAAAAAATGTATTTATCGGCTACATTCACACTGAACTGCAAGATAGAAATAAGTAGAAATATGTAATTCTCAACTGACAACTACAGTTAACCTCAATATTTCTTTGGCCAGGAAATTTCTCCTTAGTTCTAAGTTGCTTCTCTCCTTGATGAGTTTCCACCCGTTGCTTCTTGTCCTGCCCTCAGGTGCTTTGGAGAATAGTTGGACCTTCCCTCTTCTAGTTGGCAGTCCCCCAAATATTGGAACTCTGGTATCAATATCACCTCTAGACCGTCTCTTTGATAAGCTAGACCTTATCTAGCTCCTTCAGCCATTCGTTCTATGGTTTAGCCTCCGGAGCACTAATTATCTTCTCTGCCCTCTTTTTGAAGTACACGAAAACTCACAATGAGTTGAGACAGACCAGGGAGACTGACCTACGTTGAAGAAAGGCAGGTGTGGAGTCAGAAGGAGAGGAAGGGGAAAAAATGAAGCTGCTGCTTTAATAATGCCGAGGACACGTGAAGGAGAAGAAGCGGCATGGAGGAGCCCTTCCTCTCCCCATCTGTTTCCAAAGGAAGGGTCTGCTACGATTGCAGTACATCTACTCAACTCCCGATCCTCTCTCGGTTTCTCGTTGCAAATCTTTGAGAACCATCCAAGACACGTTAATTATTTTCAGATGTCTCCAGGGCTAAAGATGCAACAAATGTGGATTTGTTTAAAAGTTTGGAAACCCGGAGTTTGCAGCTAGCCAATCCACCAAGTCCTCCTTCTGGCCAGAAAGCTGGAATTTCGCTGAAAAGCGCTGGAGATAACTTCCATTTCATCGGTTGAAAAATCTTGAAACTCTATCGTCTCTGACAATCGGCTGGTTGTTGTTGGTGTGTCCTCCACCAGAGAGACCCTACATTCCAATCCAGGGTTAGTGGCCTCTTGTAGGTCATCAGCGTCAGAAGACCTCCCAAGATGAGGACTCTTAACATGACCATTCTTGGCTGGACTTGTGATTTTTCTCAACTGGAAGACTTTGGGTGGCTTCCAGATCTTTGTGCATTGTTGATATGTTCTGATCCGCCTTTCTCTTCCGTGAAGGTTTCTTCACCTTGGCAGCTTGAAGATGGGTGGGCTTCAATTCCCAGAATTCCATACTGGCTGGGGAATTGTGGGAGTGGGAAGGCCACCCATCTTTAAGTTGTCAAGGTTGAGAAACGGTGGTCTGTGCTATACAATCTGCTTTCTGATGTCTCTTCCACCAGAGAAATCCTACATCCCAGTTGAAGCTTAGTTTCATCTTGTAGACCAGTGGTTCCCAAACTTGGCAACTTTAAGACTTGTGGACTTCAACTCCCAGAATTCTCCAGCCAGCAAGGTCGGAAGTTTGACAGTTCGAATCCCTAGCGCCGCATAATGGAGTGAGCTCCCGTGACTCGTCCCAGCTTCTGCCAACCTAGCAGTTCGAAAGCACGTTAAAAAAATGCAAGTAGAAAAATAGGAACCACCTTTGGTGGGAAGGGAACAGCGTTCTGTGTGCCTTCAGCATTAAGTCATGGCGGCCACATGACCACGGAGATGTCTTCGGACAGCGCTGGCTCTTTGGCTTTGAAATGGAGATGAGCAGCGCCTCCTAGAGTCGGGAATGACTAGCACAGATGTGGGAGGAGAACCTTTACCCTTACAGCATCAATGTAAGAAGACCTCCTAAGCTGAGGACTTTAGCATTACCATTCTTGGTTGGACTTGTGACTTTCTCTAGGCCAGATCTTGAAGAGGAAACTCAAAGACTTTGGCCACCTAATGAGAAGGAAGAAGGACTCCCTGGAGAAGAGCCTCATGCTGGGAACGATGGAGGGCAGAAGAAGAAGAAAGGGACAGAAGAGAAGGAGGGGGCTGGATGGAGTCACCGAAGCAGCCGGCCTGAGCTTCAATGGACTCCAGAGGATGGGAGAGGACAGGGAGGCCTGGAGGAACGTGGTCCATGGGGTCACGATGGATCAGACACAACTTCGCAACTAACAACAACTGGAGGACTTTGAGATGCTTCCAGGACCTGATCTCGGTGCATTCTTGGTACGTTCGGATCTGCCTCTCTTCAGAAATTTCTCTACAATGAAATTTCTCTACAACTATGGCAGCTTAAAGATGGGTGGACTTCCATTCCCAGAACCCCACGCCGACTGGGGAATTGTGGGACTTGAAGTCCGCTCATCTTTTAAGTTGTCACGGCTGGGGTACAGCTTCTCTCCACCCTGATGACCTTCAGATGGGAGGTATGAGCCATCACTTCAGCCTACGGTAATCACGCCCGCTGAGGATGATGGGAGTTGCTGTCTCTTTGCTGTCCATCTTCCAATGATGTTGGCAGCTCAGGCATTTTTTTTTCCAGGCTGCAATACCCCTCGAGGCTACGAAAGAATTATCCACAGCAAAGCAATGTGTTCTTATTTATTTATTTATTTTACATTTTTCAAAATTGCCCTGTTCCGAAACTCCCCTCCAATTAAAGGTCCCCCGCCGGGGGGGCTTATTTTCCAAGACAAAGAGAGACCAGCGCATGACACCCTGAAATTCTCTTTGCCTTTCAAGAGCGAATCTTCTTTCCTCAAACTTGAATGAGAGAACCGGTCGAAGAAGTGGGGGGGGGGGGGGGGGAGAAATGAGAATTTTCCTGCATGGTTTTTACCCGGAGCATATGGTGCCTTTCTCGCCATTTTCCCGCAATTTACATAACGTACATGGTATTTTCATAATATTTACATAATATTTACATACGGGACCCAATCAAAAGTGTCTGCATTTAACTGCCAGTCACCCGCCTCTCTTGATTCGACAGCTCCATTTCCCTGACGAGATGATCGACACGAAATACCATTTCCCCCCATGGAATCCCTTCCACTTCCACTCTTGGCAGGCCAATTTTATCAGCATACGGCTAGTCCTCGTCTTGCGACCATCACGGAGCCCAAAATTTCTGTGGCTAAGCGAGACGTTCGTTTAGCGAGCTTTGCCCCATTTTACAACCTTCCTTGCCACCGTTGTTAAGTGAATCCCTGCAGTTGCTGTGTTAGCAATCCGGTTGTTAAGGGACTCCTGCTTCCCCATGGACCTGGCTTGCCAAGTAGTCGCAAAAGGGGACCGTGTGACCCCGGGATGCTTCAACCGTCATAAATACGAGTCAGCTGCCCAGCGTCTGAATTCTGATCACGTGACCACGGGGATGCTGTGACGGTCGTAAGTGTGAAAAACGGTCATAAGTTACTTTTTCCACGGAATTCAGCCCAAAATGGCAGCTAGAGCCAAGGTGGCGCAGTGGTTAAATGCAGCACTGCAGGCTACTTCAGCTGACTGCAGTCCTGCAGTTCGGCGGTTCAAATCTCACCGGCTCAGGGTTGACTCAACCTTCCATCCTTCCGAGGTGGGTGAAATGAGGACCCGGATTGTTGTTGGGGGCGATATGCTGACTCTGTAAAACCGCTTAGAGAGGGCTGAAAGCTCTATGAAACCGTATATAAGTCTGCTATTGCTAACTGCTATTGCTATTAAGTGAGAGAGAGAACCTGTTGTAAGTCAAGGACAATTAACCAGGGGACCAAATTGCCTTTGGAAATTGTGGCTGCCCCAACATTGGAGGCTTTTAAGAGAAGACTGGACAGCCATGACCAGAAGTGTATCCTGCGAGATCAGGGGCTGGACTGGATGACCTCCAAGGTCCTTCCCAACTCTCTTACGGAGGACTGCCTGTCTTTACAGGTATTTTATCTGTCTTTACAGGTAATCCTTGACCTCCGAGACTGCATTTGGAGGGAATTTATGGGGCGGATCACTGAATAGCCCTGGAATTAAAGCTATTTCTCCCCCCTTGTGGTTAAAGGTCCTGCAGATTGAGAGTGGGGTGTGTGTGTGTGTCTCCCAACCAACGTTTGCTCCCGGGAGAATCGCCTTCTCTGCCCCACGGATTCTTTTCCTTCAAGCCGTTCTTGGAAAGAGGTTTGTTCTCTTTCTGCGCTGACACCTGAGCCGCAGAGTGACCCCCCATCTCTTTTTACCAGGCCACCCCCTTACTTTTGATCCCACCAGCTGTCGGGATTTTGTCTGGGGCCCTCCCACCCGTGCCACCCGCCCCTCGGGCTTTTGATCTTGGCTTCAGGCTTCTTGCTTCGCTTAGTTCCCCTTCCAGGGAAGGGGGGAGGAGGAGGAGGAGGAGGAGGAGAGGAGTGGAGAAGGAGGAGAATTGCTTTTTCATCCAAGGAGAAGAGGGCTTGGAGGTCATCTAGACCAGTTTTTCTCAACCTTGGCAACTTGAAGATGTCCGGACTTCAACTCCCAGAATTCCCCAGCCAGCGAACGCTGGCTGGGGAATTCTGGGAGTTGAAGTCCGGACATCTTCAAGTTGCCAAGGTTGAGAAACACTGATCTAGACCAGCTCTCTGCCCAGGGCAGGGGTTGGGTTCTCATTCTGGGAGTTGAGGCCCATCCATCTTTGGTGAAGTTTTTGTGCCCCCTTCGAGACTGGGAAAGAGTTAATGCAACTTACGCGAGTAGCTGCACCCTCGTTACCATCACCGTCATCACGATTACTCTCATTATTACTCATTTTAAAAATTTCTAAACTTTTCCACAAAACAAGCCAGAGCTTGTGGCAATGTGTAGGATTGTGCTCCGAATCGCTCTTTCTATCCTGTGTGTCTCCTTCTCCCTTTTCTTCTCCTTCTCCTCTTCCTCCTCCTCCCCCTTCTTCCATTCTTCCCCTTCACCCTCCCCTCCCCTGTCCCCAGAAGTGGCCCAACTGGAAATCATTTGTCCCCCCCTAACCCAAGGGGACGGGTTCAGCAGTGCTGAGACTGAGAAGCGGGATAGTGTAAAGTGTTTGGTTCCGTGGGCAGCTTTTTTTTGAGCCGTTGTTGTTGTTGTTGTTGTTGTTGTTGTTGGTTAAGGAGTCAGCCACAGGTTGAGACAGGACCTGGCCTTTGTATCCACCTACTGAGTCCTTCCCGAGGACTTGGGATAGGCAGATGGGGTTAAAGGTAACAGGATGTCAGCTTGTTCCGAGGTAAAGCAGCCTTTGGCCATTGACTGATGGGGATTATTATGGTTGCTATTTGCAAGAGAGAGAGAGAGAGAGGAGAGACAGACAGAGAGAGAGACAGAGAAACAGAAAGAGAGAGTCAGATAAAGATAGAGAGATGGAAGGAGAGAGAGAGAGACAGAAAGACAAAAAGAGTGACAGAAAGAGAGAGGTAAAGATAAAAGAAAGAAAGAAAGAAAGAAAGAAAGAAAGAAAGAAAGAAAGAAAGAAAAAGACAGAGAAAGGACAGACAGAAAGAGACAGACAGACAGACAGAGGTAGAGAGAAGAGAGACAGAGAGAGTGGGAGAGAGACAGATAAAGATGAGAGAGAGAAAGATACAGAGTGACAGAAAGAGATAAAGATAAAAGAGTGAAAAAAAGAAAGAAAAAGACAGAGAAAGGACAGACAGAAAGAGAGAGGGAGTGAGGGGGGGGGGAGTAGAATAAAACTCAGCATGTAGGCAGGTGGGCAGGCCAGATAGCAACAGGGATGGGGAGAATGTGGAAAAGAGCCAAAGGAGGATAATAAAGAAAATGAACAAATAGGTATATCCACATGCAAATAGGCATGTCTCTTCACACACACACACTCACACACACACACACAGCCCAAAAAATGCGTGTCCAGGGAAAGGCGTACAAAGATGGGAAGCGCAAAACTCCTTGAGCCAACCCCGTTGCTATGGCAGCGAGGAAGAGGAACCGGCAGCAAAGGGAAGCATGATGCGCCAAGCCTGCCGGAGCGCGAGGGGCTGCTGCAAGGCCCCCACTTTCCTCTTTCGCTCGCTGCCTGCCTGCTTGCCTGCCTGCGGGAGAGGGTTACCAAGAGACTGGGATGAAAAGACCCCCTTTTCACGCCACCTCCTCCTCCTCTCCAGCTTTGCCCCTCACTCATTAAATTCCGGGGACCCTGCAATTCAGCAGACGGGTGGGACCAAGTTACAGTAGCAGTGAAAAAAGTGACATAAGACCAGTCCTCACCCTTAAAATGGCAGTGAAAAAGTGACTTAAGACCAGTCCTCCCCCTTACAATGGTAGTGAAAAAGTGACTTAAGCAGTGAAAAAAGTGACTTAAGACCAGTCCTCACCCTTACAATGGTAGTGAAAAAGTGACTTAAGACCAGTCCTCCCCCTTACAATGGTAGTGAAAAAGTGACTTAAGACCAGTCCTCACCCTTAAAATGGCAGTGAAAAAAGTGACTTAAGACCAGTCCTCACCCTTACAATGGTAGTGAAAAAGTGACTTAAGACCAGTCCTCACCCTTACAATGGTAGTGAAAAAGTGACTTAAGCAGTGAAAAAAGTGACTTAAGACCAGTCCTCACCCTTACAATGGTAGTGAAAAAGTGACTTAAGACCAGTCCTCACCCTTAAAATGGCAGTGAAAAAAGTGACTTAAGACCAGTCCTCCCCCTTACAATGGTAGTGAAAAAGTGACTTAAGACCAGTCCTCCCCCTTACAATGGCAGTGAAAAAAGTGACTTAAGACCAGTCCTCCCCCTTACAATGGCAGTGAAAAAGTGACTTAAGACCAGTCCTCCCCCTTACAATGGTAGTGAAAAAGTGACTTAAGACCAGTCCTCACCGTTACAATGGTAGTGAAAAAGTGACTTAAGACCAGTCCTCACCCTTACAATGGTAGTGAAAAAGTGACTTAAGACCAGTCCTCCCCCTTACAATGGCAGTGAAAAAAGTGACTTAAGACCAGTCCTCCCCCTTACAATGGCAGTGAAAAAAGTGACTTAAGACCAGTCCTCCCCCTTAAAATGGCAGTGAAAAAGTGACTTAAGACCAGTCCTCCCCCTTACAATGGCAGTGAAAAAAGTGACTTAAGACCAGTCCTCCCCCTTACAATGGCAGTGAAAAAAGTGACTTAAGACCAGTCCTCACCCTTACAACAGTAGTGAAAAAAGTAATTTAGGGCCAGTCCTCACCCTTACAACGGCACTGAAAAAGTGACTTAAGACCAGTTCTCACCCTTACAACGGCAGTGAAAAAAGTGATTTAGGGCCAGTCCTCACCCTTACAATGGCAGTGAAAAAAGCGACTTAAGACCAGACAGACAAGGAGATGTTATCAGGAAAAGTAAGAACTTGTTCTTGAGTTATATGAAGTCCATTTCCTCCAATGAGAAGATGTCCTTCAACATGTCTGGACCTCATCTCCCAGAGGTCTGGGGGATTCTGGGAGTTGAAGTCCATAGGTCTCAAAGTTGGGAAGCCTGGCTTTTGCAAGATGAGATGGAAGAAGTCAGCAGGCCTGTTTTCAACTCAATCGTAGAAACATGTCATCTTCCATGATGGTGCCCGAATATCCCGCCTTCCATCTCTCTCTTTGGCTTGTGGAAATCTCCCATCCATCCAACCTTGTAGACAGGCAGGCCAGGCTCCTTGTCAGTGGGCAGCCTCCTATGCTCCAAGGCACGCTGTGGAGGAAGGAGGAGGTTTGTGTTGTGGCCCGCCTGCAGAGCTGGCAGCAGAGTCGGACAGTGAGGAGGTTAGAGAGGAGCGTGGAGGCTGGGGGAGGCTCGGAGGAGGGCTCTGCGTCGGAGGCAGAGAGGGGGCCGAGGCCGTCTGGCAGTGATCAGGTGCCTACAGAGCTAGACATCAGTGAGGCAGAGGAACAGCTGGAGCCTGTTCCCAGTGTGCGCATGCACAGAGCGGCCAGAAGAAAAGAACAGCTCAGAAATCAGGGTCGACTTGGGAGTAAGGCCACAGGTGGACGGTGAATGGCCCCTCCCATAGGACATAAAAGAGGAGTGAAAGGAGAGGGGGCTTTTGCAGGAAACAATTCGTTCATTCCGTCATTAGATTCGTTTCAGGAGTGTGAAGATCTGCCCGTGAATCTCAGAGACTCTGTGCAAAGTCTTTCCTTCCACAGTGCCTCATTTGGGAAATATTTACATGGCAGCTTTCCAAGCTAGATAAGGTCTGTGGTCATAAATACTCCTTTGAAAGGCTGTATGCCAGGCTTTTGCCTCAATGTGCATGAGAGGATCCACATTCGTTTGATAAAAAGGGGCTTTGTGGGGACAAGGACTCTGCCTCCTGCTTTTTGGGGAAGCCGAGATCAGAACAGCTTGCTCGGCAACGTATCTCGAGCCTTTGCCATTACAGCGTCGTCGGGTTGCAATATCAAATTGCCCGTCCTGCAGCTTGGCCAACCCATTGCTCAGCTAATAGGCCCCTGACACAGTAAATCCCAGTTATTGCCGGCGCTTCACATCTCCTTCTGCACACCTCTAGCCATCCACCTTGCGGTATTCATTGATCAGACACTTAATTGCGTGTGTTCGGTTTTGTTCCTTACATTATTAGTCTTTGCAAGGGAAAAGTCCCGGGGCCCTTTGGAAAAAGAAGCATCCGCCTCCCAATCTGTTTCTTGAAAACTCCAGCTAATCAGGAAGAAGAAGAAGAAGAAGAAATCAAGAGCTTGGATCAATGAGAGCTTCGGATCTGACCTTCTAAATTCAACTGTCATTAGGACCGGTAGCTTCCAGGTAGGTTCTTGACGTCTAATTCAATAGCCTGAAGATCAGAGTCCTCCTCCTCCTCCTCCTCCTCCTCCTCCTCCTCCTCCTCCTCCTCCTCCTCCTCCTCCTCCTCCTCCTCCTCCTCCTCCTCCTCCTCCTCCTTCTTCTTCTTCTTCTTCTTCTTCTTCTTCTCCTTAATTTTTCTTCTTTTTCTCATTATCTTCTTCTTCTTCCTCTTACTCTTCTTCTTCCGTTGTCGTCGTCTTCTTCTTCTTCTTCTTCTTCCGTCTTCTTCTTCTTCTCATTATTTTCTTTTTCTTTTTCCTCCTCTCCCTCTTCCTCTTCTTCCTCCACACTTGTCTCACTTAGCAACAGAAACGCCGGGCTCAATTGTGATCATAACTCAAGGACTACCTGCATTTTCCGGAGAAAGGATAAAAATAACAGACTCAGCAGCCGAAGGCTTTCCATCACAGAATTCCTAAAAACTCAAATGTGAAAGGACAAACATAATCTTTCAGAAGTAGACAGCCGAAGGACGTTTATCATTCAGACTCCCCCAGCTGGGTGCCCGCCATGCTGACCAGGCGCTAATGGGAGTTGTAGTACCAGCGTTTATTACTACAGGTGGCTCTTGAGCTACAGCTACACTTACGACCATTGCAACGTCCCTGCGGTCACCAAATTCAGGTGCTTGGCAACTGACTCATAGTTATGACGGTCGCAGTGTCCCGGGGTTGCGTGATGCCCTTTGACGACCTTTCGATAAGCAAAGTCAATGGGGAAGCCAGACTCGCTTAACAACTGTGGCAAAAAAAAAAAGATCATAAAACGGGGGCAAATCTCCCCTGGACAAATGTCTCGCTTAGCCACAGAAATTGTGGTCGTAAGTCAAGGACACCCTGCACTACATAGACACCCGGCTGTTCTGATCTCTCTTCATCTGCCTGCCGATTACTTTGAGAGCCTCGGGCGACCGAGGTGCAGATTCTTTTTTTCCCTTTATTTTTAAACAAAGGGCCGTCTTGTTTTTAATTAAAAATTTGCATGTTTGCTTGGTCTGCTCGGTGGAAACCATATCCTGCCCGTCAAATCCCCTCCCTCCTTAGCGAGGCCCTCGGTGATGAAATGTCTCTGCGTCGCTTGAACGGCCCACCTCCACCGTATTTCCTGGATCTTCTGTGGGCATCTCCGTTGAGGTCGGAGCCCCGTGATTTATGAGCGTTCATAAAACTCTTCCTGTTCGGCTGTTTCTGAGAAATCGGATGAGGTCAGTTAGCAACGGCCACTGACTGAGACAACCAGCCTAGGCAGCACATAGAGCATAGAATCCTACGGCTGGAAGGGACCCCGGAGGGCATCTAGTCCAGGGGTCTCCAACCTTCCGGACCTCAAGGATCACTAAATTCATAATTTTAAATCCCGCGGACAACTAACATGTTCTGCCTAATGACTGGTGGGTGGGTGTGGCAAGGTGGCCATGTGACTGGGTGGGTGTGGCCAACTCGATGTCACTCATGCCAAGGGGCGCCTCGCCAGCCTCTGCTCGCCCCTCCCCTCCCAGCCCCTCCTCGCCCGGACTCCTTAGGGCCCCATCAGGAAGCAGTTGCTGGAGCTAAGCAGCCACCGGGAGAAAGAGTTGGCAAAACAGCTCGGTTCAAGTTGGATCTGGCCGAGAAGGAGGCTCAGCAGAAGCACCTCACTGAGGACTAGGAGCATGGGCTTTCCAAGCAGAGGGAAGACCTGCGGGAGTTCAAGGCCAGGTGCCTGGAGGCTCAGTGGGCTGAGATGGTCAGTCAGTTCCAGGCCATGATGCCGTCCCACTGGAACGAGGCCCTCCGGCTCTTCACCACCAGCACTCTGCACTCTTTCCAGAGTCTCCACATCTTTTTTAGCAACCAAAACTGGGTGCAGAGTTCTAAGTGTGGCCTTCCCAAGGGGTATTAACCCTTCAGGCGAAGTGTTCCTCTCTTCCCAAACCCCCAATTCTCCTCTCCTCATCCAACAATACCACAATGTGTCCCGTCCCCCCTCACCTCTTCCCACCTTGGTGGCTCAGCAGCCTAACGGGGGGGGGGGGACCCAGCCTGGGAGGAAGGCAGCAGCCAGCTAGGAGTTAAATTGCTTCCCCGTGCAATTGTGTCATCCCTCTGGGGACCCCTTCCTCATTTTTGCCAGCCAGCTGCCGACGACGGAAGGGAGGAGAGGAGCTGCTGCCGTTTCTTCATTCAGCCGCACTCGGCTTCCACAGCTGTGCTCTCCTAGCCTGGCCCTGCAGATGGATGGAAAACAGGATGCCTCTCTCTCTTTCTCTCTTTCTCTCCCTCCCTCCCTCTCTCTCTGTTTGTGTGTCTGCCTGAGAGAGAGATCTGGTTCTGTGTGTGTGTGTGTCGGGGGAATGACATCTCCTTGTTTAATCCATCAGCGAAGCACCCCTTCTAAGCAATTTGGCAAGGGCCAATCGTTCCTTCTTGCTGTTGAGCTGTGTGTGGCACTTTAATTGGTAACACAACATCAGCTGGGTGCTTGGCTGTGCCATGCACATGGGTGTGTGAGGGTGTGTGTGTGTGTGTAGGGTGTCAGGTTCGTTGGATTCCAGGCACTATCCAGCCTTCTTTTCATCTGCTACAACCAACCAATATTAGAATAGAGGTGGAAGGGACCTTGGAGGTCTTCTAGTCCAGTGTTTCTCAACCTTGGTGACTTTAAGTCCTGTGGACTTCAACTCCCAGAATCCCCCAGCCAGCATAGCTGGCTGGGGGATTCTGGGAGTTGAAGTCCACAGGACTTAAAGTCACCAAGGTTGAGAAACACTGTTCTAGTCCAACCCCCTGCTCAAGCAGGAGACCCTCTACCATTTCAGACAGGGGGCTGTCCAGTCTCTTCTTGAAAACCTCCAGGGATGGGGCACGCACAACTTCTGGTGGCAAGCTGTCCCGCTGGTTAATTGTCCTCACTCTTAGGAAATTTCTCCTTAATTCCAGGTTGCTTCTCTCCTTGATTAGTTCCCACCCATTGCTTCTTGTTGTCCTCAGGTCCTTTGGAGAATAGGTTGACCCTCCTCCATGACAGCCCCTCAGACTCTGGACGATTGCTCTCATGACCCACCTCGGCCTTCTTTCCTCCAGATTGGCCAAACCCAAATCCTGCAACTCTTCTTGGGATGTTTCTGTCTCCAGGCCTTTACTGTGTTTCCCCCAGAATAAGACAGGGTCTTATTTTCTTTTGACTCCCAAAAGAAGCGCTTGGCCTTATTTTCGGGGAGGTCTTATTATTTGTGAGTGCAGGAGGCGGTGAGCTTGGTCACCTCATGGCTGCTGCTGTGTTGCAATATTTTCGGGGAGGGCTTATTTTAGTGCATGCGCTCAAAAGCCCAATTGGGCTTATTATCCGGGGAGGTCTTATTTTTGGGGAAACAAGGTAATCATCTGAGTTGTTGTTGTTGTTGTTGTTGCTGCTGCTGCTGCTGCTGCTGCTGTTGTTGTTGTTGTTGTTCTTCTTCTTCTTCTTCTTCTTCTTCTTCTTCTTCTTCTTCTTCTTCTTCTTCCGTCGTCGTCTTCTTCTTCCATCTTCTCCTTCTCCTTCTCCCATCTTCCATCTTCCATCATCTTCCATCATCTCCCATCATCTTCCATCATCATCATCATCTTCTTCTTCTTCTTCTTCTTCTTCTTCTTCTTCTTCTTCTTCTTCTTCTTCTTCTTCTTCTTCTTCTTCTTCTTCTTCTTCTTCCATCTTCTCCTTCTCCTTCTTCCATCTTCCATCTTCCATCATCTTCCATCTTCTTCCATCTTCTCCTGCTCCTGCTCCTGCTCCTGCTCCTGCTCCTGCTCCTGCTCCTCCTCCTCCTCCTTCTTCTTCTTCTTCTCCTTCTTCTTCCGTCGTCGTCTTCTTCTTCCATCTTCTCCTTCTCCTTCTTCCATCTTCCATCATCTTCCATCTTCTTCCATCTTCTCCTTCTCCTTCTTCCGTTGTCGTCTTCTTCTTCCGTCTTCTCCTTCTCCTTCTCCTTCTTCCATCTTCCATCATCTTCCATCATCTTCCTCCTCCTCCTCCTCCTCCTCCTCCTCCTCCTCCTTCTTCTTCTTCTGTCTTCTTCTGTCTTCTTCTGTCTTCTTAAGACATGTCATCTCCCTGTCTTAAATCCACATCCAAAGATTTTGCCTTCCATGACTTCACATCGGAAAACTACATTACTTGAGTCCTCGGTTTGCAACTGTCCATTTGGAAACGTTTGCGGTTGCAATGCATAAAAAGTCTGTCTCAGAGCCTCCTCGCACTTATGACAGAGGCAGCATCCCGGCTGTCACATGATCCAGACTGAGGCATTTGGGAACTGCGTGTATTTATGACGGTTGCAGCAGGCAGGGAAGGTGGTTTGTGACCTTCCCTGCCTGCTTCCGACAAGCAAACATGGAAGCCAGATTCACTTAGCGGCCATGGGGTTCAAGCCCTCAGGTTACAATTCACTCAGTGACCGTTCAAATTTACAATTGCGCTGAAAAATGGGACGTATATGGCTGTTTTTCACACTGATGACTGTTTCATCATCCCCGTGGTCACGTGATCAAGATTATTCCAGACAATCGGCAACTGACTCATATTTATGACGGTTGCAGTATCTCGTGGCAAGCAAAGTTAACAGGGAAGCGAGATTCACTTAACAACCGTGTGGCTCACTTAAGGGCTGCAGTGAGTCACTTAACCACCATGGCAAACAAGGCCATAAAATGGGACAAAACCCACTTTACAAATGTCTCGCTTAGCGACGGAAATTTGGGGCCCCGTTGTGGTTGTGAGCCAAGGACCGCCTGTAAGGGCTTTGAGCGATGCAACAGGGCAGCATTTCTCCGCTACTCCCTAAAAACAACCGTCCAATTTCTCTGGCTCCCAGAACAGCCTCCCTCCCCTCGAGAAGATGCAGCTGCTTTCATAAGCTTTTCCCCGATGCTTTAAAGCGCCTCCCTTTTCCTTCTTTTCAAAAAGAGAGAGGGAGGTTGGTCTGCTTACATTATTCCCTTCCAACTCATTCCAAGACTAACTGCCGGGATCAATGTATTATATATCACCATGGCGACCAACTCTTGATAGTCTCCGTTTAATGCAATTACGGGAGATTTGTTGATAGGGTTATCTTAGGGTAGTTAAGATATTAATTGATAGTCCTATCTTGAGCCATTTCGCTCCAGCACTCGTCTGCAGGTAGATGGCGGGATTAAACGCCTCCCTGCCAAGATTTCACAGCCACGGAGAGGAGAAAAAATAAATAATTTGGGCTAACTTCTCCAGCGAGAGACCCTCCTGGATCTCACCTGGCATCATCAGGAGTGAGTCCTTGGGCGTTCATTCACCCATCGAAACCTCTCCCTCCCTCCCTGCCCATAGAGTCCAAAAGTAGCTTTCAATCGAGATTTTTAGAAAGTAGGTAAGGATTTGGGCTTCTGGAAGACAAAACAGGGGCTTGAACAGCGCAGGAAGAGTTCTCAGGATCAGTGTTTTTCAACCTTGGCAACTTGAAGATGTCCGGACTTCAACTCCCAGAATTCCCCAGCCAGCATTCGCTGGCTGGGGAATTCTAGGAGTTAAAGTCCGGACATCTTCAAGTTGCCAAGGTTGAAAAACACTGCTCAGGATGATTCTGGACTCCATGGGAACTCCAGAGGGCTGTGTAGGGGTTAAGGAGAGGCGGCTGTTTGCATAGGGGGTGTGGGGGGGGGATTCCTTGATCCCTTTCATGAAGAATGAAGAGAGAGGATGAAAAAAAAAGGAGAAATTGCCCTACAAGCAAGGAAAGGCCATTGTATCTTCCCTAGAAGGGCTCTGCTTTTTATATTATGTCGGAATACATGATTTTTATTATGGAGGGTTAATTCGGGAGGGAGAAAGGGAAGGGAAGACAGAAGGGGAGGAAGGAGGGAAATTAGGGGGGGGTGAAGGGGAGGGAGGAAGGAAGGAAGGGAAGACAGAAGTGAGAAGGAGAGGAAGGAGGAAAGTTAGGGAGGAAGTGGGAAGGGGAGGGAGGGAGGAAGGAATAAATAAGAGAGAAAGGGGAAGATAGGAGGGAGAGAGAAAAAAGGAGGGAGGAGGGAAGCTAAGGGGAAGATCACTTGCTGGAGAGAGGGCTGTTTTGCGATTGTCTCTGAAACAGAGGACTAGAACCGTAAGGCCTAGTGAAGAGAGACACATTTTGGGACTCTCCTACAGAGGACTAGAATCTTAAAACTCCTTGAAAAAGGGGTTCATTTTCTGACAAGGCTAGAAAAAAAAATGGCCTTCTTAACGACCTCAGTCAGGTTTCTCTGTCTTCCTCCTTCACGAAACCCAACACTGGTTGGCGAGAGAACACTTGATATCCCCCTGCCTTACAGAGGACTAGACACTTAAAACCCATGGAAGCCCTCCGAAAGAAGAGCCGTGTCCTGGTCCATTATGCAAGGATGGGAAATGCCAAGACTTTCCCCCACGTACAGGAGTGGGAAGGGACCTTGGAGGTCCTCTAGTCCAGTGTTTCCCAACCTTGGCAACTTGAAGATGTCCGGACTTCAACTCCCAGAATTCCCCAGCCAGCATTCGCTGGCTGGGGAATTCTGGGAGTTGAAGTCCAGACATCTTCAAGTTGCCAAGGTTGGGAAACACTGCTCTAGTCTGACCCCCCACCCCTGCTCAAGCGGGAGACCTGGTCTGGTTTTCCACCCCCTGGGAGTCCAAGCCACTTTCTGGCTTTCCTGCAGAGTCCGGGGTAGAGGTGAGGGGGGGGGGGTCCTTCCTAACCCCCTGAGAGGCCATCGGGGGACTTGGCAGCCCTCCCCCCCCCTCGGATGCCAGACCCAAGGCGCAGAAACCAGGCGCGCCTCTGTTGTGCAAGAGCCGGCCCGCCTCGCAAGCCAGAAGAATGTGCTCCGAGGGGGAGGAAGAATCCCTGGGACTGGTTCTCCCACCCGCCCCCTTTCCCTCGCAGCAGCCCGGCACGACGTCTCCGCCCTTGGGCTGCCTCTTCCAGGCAGAACTTTGCCGAAGAAGCCGCCTGTCTCCAGCTGGGCCTCTCCGCCGCCTCCTCCTCCTTCCTCGCCTTCCTCATTCCCAGCAATCCGGTTGCACAAGAGGACAGGATGAGGGCGAGGCTGAGAAAGGGAGGGGGAGGGAGGGGAGGGGGGCACCAGAGAAAGAAAAACGAGTCCTTTCTTTGCTCTTTGCAAGGAGAAAAAGAATTGGGGGGGGGGCGGTTGTGCAATGTTGCCTGGACTGGCTCCCCGCCAGGATGCAAGATTCAGGAGGGGAAAACGGGGAGTCTTTTCTTTCTTTCTTTCTTTCTCTGTCTTCCTTCCTTCCATCCCTTTCTTCCTTCCCTTTTTCCTTTCCCTTCTTTCCTTTCCCCTCCCTTTCTTCTCCCCTCCCCTCCTCCTTCCCCCTAAATCTAAGTTGCCAACCTTTTGACAACTTAAAGGTAAAGGTGCTAGTCGTTCCCGACTCTAGGGGGCAGCGCTCATCTCCGTTTCAAAGGCCAAAGAGCCAGCGCTGTCCGAAGACGTCTCCATGGCCATGTGGCCGGCATGACTCAACGCCAAAGGGGCGTGGAAGGTTGTTCCCTTCCCACCAAAGGTGGTTCCTGTTTTTCTACTTACATTTTTTACGTGCTTTCGAACTGCTAGGTTGGTAGAAGCCGGGACGAGTCACGGGAGCTCACTCTGTTACGTGGAGCTAGGGATTCGAACTGCGTCTTAGCCACTGCACCATGGCTCCAACTACTAGGGAGCAAATTGAAAATGCTGTTGCCCACTAGAGGCTATTAGGTGTACTGCACCCCCAACCTTGGAAGCCGAGGGCATTATTTTCACAAAATCAAGAAAAGTTTCTTTCTGATGCTTTCTTCAGTCTGTGGGACAAGCAGCTTCTTTCTTCTCCTCCTTTTGTCATTTCCCCCCTCAAGGTCAGCCCTGAATCCCTCTGTGGTGTATAAAGAAACAGGTCTGCGTGAAATAATGCAGAGATACTCCCAGGTCTAGTCCTCGCCTCAAGGGGCCCAGAAGGCAAAAAGCAAGAGGCTTGAAATGGTATGTGGGAAAGAAGGGAGGAAGGGATGCGGTTAGATAAGAGGCGGCATAGCCTTGAGCTGCACAAGGGGCAGAGAAAGAGGCTCAGAGAGGAACCCTCCCTCGTTTCTCAGGCTGTAAAAGAGACAGTGGGAGATTTGTACTTTCAGACTGACAAGATTCTCTTAATGTTGTTTTAGAGAACAGATAAGAGGCGGAATAGCCTTGAGCTGCACAAGGGGCAGAGAAAGAGGCTCAGAGAGGAACCCTCCCTCGTTTCTCAGGCTGTAAAAGAGACAGTGGGAGATTTGTACTTTCAGACTGACAAGATTCTCTTAATGTTGTTTTAGAGAACAGATAAGAGGCGGAATAGCCTTGAGCTGCACAAGGGGCATAGAAAGAGGCTCAGAGAGGAACCCTCCCTCATTTCTCAGGCTGTAAAAGGGACAGTGGGAGATTTGTACTTTCAGACTGACAAGATTCTCTTAATGTTGTTTTAGAGAACAGATAAGAGACGGCATAGCCTTGAGCTGCATAAGGTGCATAGAAAGAGGCTCAGAGAGGAACCCTCCCTAGTTTCTCAGGCTATAAAGGAGGCAGGAGGAGAATTATGCTTTCAGACTTGCCAGATTCTGTTAAATGTACCCTTACAATGAAGTTGAATTCACTTCCCACCTGGTCTATTTGGGAAGTCCAACACAGATTCACAGGATGCTGCTGGACTCCCAACGCCCCCCCCCCGCCCAAACCTGCAGGATGGGGGACCTTCTGTAGCTCCACCTCTCTCTTTGAAGAAGTATTTCTGACGTCCGTCATCCCAGGCCTGGCAGTAAATGATGTGGTAGGTGAGCAGGGAGTTAGATGGAAACGGAGGGCGAGCAGAAAGGAAGCCTAGCAGAGAATGGGAGGAAGTGATCTCCCAGGGCCAGGCATCCGATGGAGAAGCCGACCAAGGACATACAGGATGCAGATGGAGAGGAACAGGGCTCAGCTTCCCACCCAGGCAAGGAAGGAGAGGAGGAGGAGGAGGAGGAGGACCGAGAGCCAAAATCCCGAATTGCTGGGTCTTGAAAACAGGCCGTACCACGCGGGTCTCTCACACGGGTGCAGGAAAATTTGAGGGGCGATCTCACAAGTTTGCTTATTTTGGTTCAAGTATCATTTGAGACGCCAGCTTGGCTGAAGCTTTCTGACGCTCAAAAGAAATTCCGTCGTGTTTTTCCCTGGGTAGTATGTATTATTATGTAAAAGTAAAAAAGTTAAGGTTGCATATTACTTACTTTATTCTACTGCACCAGAAATAGTCAGAATAATAGAATAAAAGAACAACAGAGTTGGAAGGGATGGCTGTCCAATCTCTTGTTGAAAGCCTCCAGTGATGGAGCATTTACAACTTCCGTAGGCAAGTTCTGTTCCATTGATTAATTGTTCTCCCTGTCAGGAAACTCCTCCTTAGTTCTAAGTTGCTTCTCTCCTTGATTAGTTTCCACCCATTGCTTCTTGTCCTGCCCTCAGGTGCTTTGGAGAATAGCTTTGTGTGGCAGGGATAGAAAGAGAAAGAATAGAATAGAATATGGAATGGAGTGGAATAGAATAGAATAGAATAATAGAATAGAATAGAATATGGAATGGAATATGGAATGGAATATGGAATGGAATGGAATATGGAATGGAGTGGAATAGAATAGAATAGAAATACTTTATTGGCCAAGTGTGATTGGAGACACAAGGAATGTGTCTTTGGTGCAGATGCTCTCAGTGTACCTAAGGAGAATAAAATACATTCATCAGGAATAAAAAGATACAACACTTAGAGATAGTCAAGGTGACTAATAAGCTATCAAATCGTATTAAGAAAAAATGAAAAACAATATAAATTGAAAGATACAAGCAACATGGTTAAAGTAATGTTGGAAGAGATGGATACTAGTAAGGAAGAGAAGAAGAATAGTAATACAGTCTTAGTAAATCATTTGACAGTGTTGTGGGAATTAGTTGTTTACCAGAGTGATGGCATTCAGGAAAAAACTGTCCTTGTGTCTAGTTGTTCTGGTGTGCAGGAAGGAAGGAAGGAAGGAAGGAGATAAAGGGACAGAAAAAGGCAAAAAGAGATACAGAGAAAGAAAAAGACAGAGAAAGAAGGAGAGAGAAAGAGAGGGCGAGAGAGAAAGAGCCGGAGACAAAGAAAGGGAGCGAAAGAGAGAGGGAGGGAGAAAGATATGGAAGGAAAATAAATGTTGGAGCATTTTTGGGGGGGCTGCTGAGGAGCCCTGCAAGAGTCTGTTTGGCGCTCGATGAAAACATACCTTTTCTTCCAGATGTTAGTTTTCATTTTTAACCGTCCGCCTTATGGGAGGGTGTGTTATTCTTATGCCTTTCCTGGGCTACTATTTCCTCCTCCTCCTGTTCTTTTTTCTTCTTCTTTGCTTCAGTTTCAGTATTATTTTTCCCCAACTGCAAAAAGTTGGAATAAATTAGATTTTAGCTTTTCAGGTGAGGGATGTTTTTTCTTGGGTGTGTGTGTGTGTCTACATGCATCCACCCATGGAAACAACAAACATTTCCCCCCCCCTTCACCCAGAAGCTCCTGTGTACAGATAAACCTCCCAGGTATGTTAATCCCACTGATAGTAATGCTCCCCCCCCCAATCAGTTGCATCCCATTGTGTCACCCCCAAATTGGAAGCCGAATTGGAGAAAACTTAAGCAAACATCAGAAGTGGATTTATGCAGTGAAGAATTCCCAGCTCGGGTTTTGCTTATTAAAATGTGTTCACGGACTGAACGCTATTCGGGGGGAAAAAAAGTCCATTATTTCTTAAGGCTTTTTTGAACGTCTTTCACACTCGAGCCTGCTAAAGTCACAACTTTCCCACCGTGGATCTCACAGCTTTAGTCACCGAGTAAACGCTTCGAGTAAATCCAAATTCTGTTTGCTTCTGCAGTGGCGGTTACAAGAGATAACCATGTGTAAATAGGCCCCGGGTGACGAGGGACCTTAGAACAAGCCAGATAAATGAACTGGGATGACAGCAAAAAGGGAAGGCAGAGAGGGGCAGGTTTGGCTGTCCACCTGCAATCCTGTGTCCAGTTTTGGTCACCATGATACGAAAGAGATGCTGAGACTCTAGAAAGAGTGCAGAGAAGAGCAACGAAGAGGATTAGGGGACTGGAGGCCAAAACATATGAAGAACGGTTGCAGGAATTGGGGATGTCTAGTCTTAAAAAAAGGGACACAGTGGCTCAGTGGCTAAGACGCTGAGCTTGTCAATCAGAAAGATCAGCAATTCGGTGGTTCGAATCCCTATTGCCGCGTAACGGAGTGAGCTCCCGTGACTCATCCCAGCTTCTGCCAACCGAGCAGTTCGAAAGCACTTTAAAAATGCAAGTAGAAAAATAGGCACCACCTTTGGTGGGAAGGGAACAGCGTTCCATGCGTCTTCGGCATTGAGTCAGCCATGTGACCACGGAGACGTCTTCGGACAGCGCTGGCTCTTGGGCTTTGAAACGGAGATGAGCACCGCCCCCTAGAGTTGGGAACGGCTGTCACATATCTGCGAGGGGAACCTTTACCTTTTCAGTCTAACAAAGAAGGATGAGGGGGGACAGGGTAGCAGCCTTCCAATATTTGAGGGGCTGCCCCAAAGAACAGGGGGGGGTCCACCTATTCTCCAAAGCACCAGAAGGCAAGGCAAGAAGCAAGAGATGGAAACTAATCAAGGAGAGAAGCAACCTAGAAGTTGTGGGTGCTCCGTCACTGGACGTACTTGAGAAGAGATTGACGACCAGTTGCCTGGGATGGGATAGGCGGGGTCTGCTGCTTGAGCAAGGGGTTGGACTAGAAGGCCTCCAAGGTCCCTTCCAGCTCTGCCATTCAGTCTCAAGGGGAAGGGCTTGTTCCCCCCACATGCTTCTCCTAAGTCAGCCAACCTGAGAAAGGGTGGAAAAACCCGCTGCTTCCCCTCCTTCCTTTTGCTTTATTTTGTATTTTTTGTGCTGAAGAAACTGCCTTCTTCTCTGCCGAAGATATTCCGGAGTTTGCCCTCTATCATCGCAACCTTCTCCCCCTCCTCTTTTGTTTTCCCCCCATGGCATTAACATCACTCACTCACTAGGGTGGCTTTGAGGAGGGGAAGGGGGGGGGAGCAGAGGAAATACATCACCAACCAGGGAAAGGGGGGGGGGGAAGCTCGTTCCTGGGAAATTTGCATAGCTTTATGCCTGGATGGTATTTAGCAATCAGCCCAATTAAACAGAAACCTGACGGCTGGTTCGGCACTCGCCTCTCCGAGGAAGGGAGACAGGAGGAAGAAACAACACCCCAAACCCATCCAAGAACTGCTGGGATTCCAAGGACCGGCCGTCTAGTCCTCGACTTATGACCATAATTGGGATGGGGATTTCCGTGGCTAAGCAAAGCAGGGGTTAAATTCAAACTTGGATGACTTTTTCCCCCCTATCATCGTTAAGTGAATCACTGAAGCCCTTAATGGTCGTTAAGTGAACCCAGCTTCCCCACCCCCACCCCTGGCTTTGCTTGTCTGGGAAGGTCGCAAAGTGGGACCCCTGGATCTCAAGGCACTGGAACCGTCATAAATACATGCCAGTTCCCAAGGGCTGGGATTTTGATCCCGTGACCGTTAGGGAATGCTCCGACAGTCGTAAGTGTGAGGACGGATAGGAAAAAAAAATTCAGTGCCATTGTAACTTCTTCGAATGGGTTGCCAAAGAAATGGTTGGAAGTTGAGGGCTACCCCTCCTTGCCCTGATGAAGAAGAAGAGGGTCTGGTTAACGTTGGATGGGAGACCACCCAGAAATCTTATTAAGAGTTAATCTGGGAAATATTTTCTTTAAAAAATCTGGAAGACGTCTACGGTAAACTATTTCAGTATTGTTAGTAAGGAGACCCTAAAATCTGTGCAAAACCTGTCCGTGTCTGCCTTTTCAATACAGGGCAACTTTATAAGAGGTTCTCCTTGGTAAAATGAACCCAATTAATTTATTGGAATAAAACAAAGGGGATTTCCTAATCTATCCTTTTTTCTCTTCCTTTGCTTTTAAACAACTCAACTGATAGTTGTTTAGGGAATGTTCTTTCTCTCCCTCAGTTGTTTTATCTGTTTCTCTCCTCTTCTTCCATCTTCTCTTTTTTTCCTCTTCCTCTTTTTCTCATCCTCTTCCTCCTCCATCTTTTTTCTTCCCCCATCTCTTCTTCCGTCCTTTTTCTCCTTCCTTCTCCCTCACTCTTCTCCTCCCTTCCCATTTCCTCCCTTCCCTCCCATCCTCCTTCTGTCCTCCATCTCCTTCCTTCCTTCTCTTTTCCTCCCTTCCCTCCCATCCTCCTTCTGTCCTCCATCTCCTTCCTTCCTTTTCCTCCTTTCCCATTTCTTCCCTTCCCTCCTGTCCTCCATCCCTTTTTTCCTTTCTTTCCCCATGTCCTTCCTTCCTCCCTTCCCTCTTTATCTCCCTCCCTCCCCCTACCGTAACTATCCATCCATGCTCTGGTTTTGGGGGGATATAATCAAAGCGTCCTGCGCTGCATTCTGTTGTTTTTCAAGTTGTCAAGTTATTTGGGGGCATCTTCACAGCTCCCTCCCCATCCCACTCACCGTCCCCAAAGTGTGGACCCCAGGCCCCACCCACACCTCGCCCCAGCCCAGCATTGCGTTATCCACCCCTTCTTTTGGAGAACTTAAGGGAGGGGCCGTTCCTTCTCCCCCCCCCCCTCCGTCTTTCTTCCTTTGCGGAGTTGACAGGATGTGGAGCGAGGGGGGGGGGATAAAAGGAGGGGTCGGCAGCGTTGCGTCCCGGATCGCTTTGAAAGTCAACAACAACCCAACCAGCGTCGCCTCCCCCCTCCCCATTTTTGCATGGCTCCCGGGACACGCGCCCCCCCCTCTTTTCTCACAGCCCGCCCCCACCTCTCCGCGCCCCGACTGCGCTTTAAATAATTGATCGGCTCGATAAATAATGAATCGCCAGTTTCCTTGCGGGAGGGGGGGGGGCTGTTTGCTGCAAGCCTGCCTGCCCCCCTCCCACCCCGCAGCTCCTTCTCCCCTTACTTTCTCCTAATTTATGTATTTATTTATTTACTCTCTGAGCGCGCGGGTGGGAGGGGGGCGCCACGGATGAAGGGGAGCCGCGGTTTGCTGGGGGCAGAGTTAAGGGAATTGGGGAAGGAAAGAATGAGAAGGCTGCGGGGAGATGAAAGCCTTTCTTTCTTCCCTCTGGCCTCCTTTTCCTTTCCTTCCTCTTTCCATCCCTTCTTCCTTTCCTTTTTGTGTCCGTCTCCTTCCTCCCTTCCCTTGACTTCATCCTCCCCCCTTCTTTCCTACCCTGACTCCATCCTCCCCTTCCTCCTTTTCTCTCTCGCTCTCTCTCCTTGTCCATCCTTCCTCTTCCCCTCAATCTTCTCCCTCTTTCTCCCCACCCCCGCCATCATCCCACTGCCCCGTCTTCCTTTCCGCCTGGCCTGGCCTTCTCCCCCCCCCTCTCTCTCTTTCCTTTCGCTCCCCCCTCCCTTCCTTTTCCACCAAAAAGAAAAAAAAGAAGGCAAGAGAAAGTAGGCTGCTTCGCTCGGCTCTAGCTCTTCTCTGCGCCCCCCCCTCCGCTTTCGCTCCCAGCTCTCTCCCCCCCCCTCTCTCTCTCCCTGTATCTCTCCCCTTAAGTCTACCTAAAAAAATATCCATGCTTTTTTTTTGGCCGCCCCTCGCTCTCTTTCTTCACTTCAGCTTCTCCATCTCTCCCTCCCTCCCTCCTGCTCCCCCCTCCCGCCCAGCCTCGCTTCGCATTTTCTCCTAGTTCCCTTCGCTTCTCCCTCCCTCCCTCCCTCTCTCTCTGTGTGCCTCTCCCCCACCCAGCCCCCCTTTTGCACGCATTTATTTTTTTGGCATGCTCTCGCTCTCTCTTGCGCGCTCGCTCTCCGCCTCGCCTGCTCCCCAGCCCCCCCTCCCTCCCTCTCTCTCCCTGCTTTTGCTTCCCTCCGCGCTCCCCCTCCCCTTCCCCCCCCCTTCCCGGAGAGGAGGTTGGCGCCAGGAGTCTGGAACTGGGCTGACAAGCTTTGAGTTATAGAAGAGGAGGGGGAGGAGGAGGAGGAGGGAGCGCGGCGGGAAGGAGTCCGGGCGACAGAAGCAGCTGGTGGTGCGGATTTTTTCTTGCAGCAAGCAAGAAAGCGCACACGAGAGAGGCTGGGGAGGGGAGGGGAGAGGGGGGCTTTTAAAGGCAGGCACGCACAGAAAGCCAGAGGTTCAAGGCTCGCAAAGATCCGGCTTGAAATACTTGGCAGCCGTTCAGAAAAACCCCATCCGGGGAGGATGCGCCGAGCTGCGCAGGCAGTTCCTCCGCTCGCCCGTTCTCTCCGGCTCGCTTTGATTTTATTTTTTTTGCCTTGCCGTTTTCGCCTCCTCCTCCTCCTCCTCGCCTTGGCTCCCGCTCCATCCTCCTCTTCCTCCTCTCCCCCATCCCCTTATGTGAAGGAGCCCGGCTTTTTCTGTTGTATAGCAAGAACAGGAAGAGTTGTGTGTCCTCTTCAAGGCTACACAGTGGTTGTGGTTCCCTGGGTCAGAACCTCTTCGCCTTTGCCTCTCCTTCTCAACCTTCCTCTTCCTCCCTTGGACTGAGACCGGGCATTCTTCATCAGGATGCCCAGCCCGATTTCACCTTCTGGATCCTCCTCAGGACTCGCCCATAACCCACAGGTTGGCTACTGGTAGACCTCTTAAGTTGGCATCGCCAGCAGAATCTGATCCTTCCTCCACTTAGCCTCCCAAGTCTATTCTGATGACCGTAGCATATAGAATAATAGAGTCGGAGGGGACCTTGGAGGTCTTCTAGTCCAGTGTTTTTCAACCTTGGCAACTTGAAGATGTCCGGACTTCAACTCCCAGAATTCCCCAGCCAGCGAATGCTGGCTGGGGAATTCTGGGAGTTGAAGTCCGGACGTCTTCAAGTTGCCAAGGTTGAAAAACACTGTTCTAGTCCAACCCCCTGCTCAAGCAGGAGAACCCTACGCCATCCTAGTTAAGCAGATAGAATTCTTTGTTGGCCAAGTGTGATTGGACACACGAGGGGTTTGTCTTTGGTGCAGATGCTCTCAGGGTGCATAAAAAGACATGAAAAGCTCACGAATCCTAAGGTACAACACTTAATGATAATCACAGGGTACAAATAAGCACTCAATATCAATAACAATTGGAAGAATATAAGCAACAAAGTTGTAGTCCTGCAGAGGATCACAGGGTACAAATAAGCACTTGTGGAAACAATATCAATAACAATTGGAAGGATGTAAGCAACGAAGTTATAGTCCTGCAGGGGAGATGGGGGGATAGGAAGGATGGGAAGACGAATAGGAATAGTAATGCAGCAGTAGTGAATGGTTTGACAGTGGGGAGGGAATTAGTTGTTTAGCAGAGCGATGGCGTTTGGGGAAAAACTCTCCTTGTGTCTGGTGGTTCTGGCGTGCGGTGCTTTTATGGCCTCGTTTTGAGGGTAGGAGTTGAAACAGTTTATGTCCAGGATGTGAGGGGTCTGTAAATGGAAATGGTTGTCCAGAATAACAGAGTTGGAGGGACCTTAGAGGTCACCTAGTCCAACTCCATGCTGGTGGTAGACTATCTACCATGTCAGACCAATGGCTGTCCATTGTCCAGTCTCCCTTTGAAGCCTCCATGGATGGAGCACCCACGACTTTTGGTGGCAAGCCGTTCCACAGGTTATATTAAGGAGCCGGGGTGGCTCAGTGGTTAGAGTGCAGCACTGCAGGCCACTTCAGCTGACTGCTATCTGCAGTTCAGTGGTTCAAATCTCACCGGCTCAAGGTTGACTCAGCCTTCCATCCTTCCGAGGTGGGTGAAATGAGGACCCGGATTGTTGTTGGGGGCAATATGCTGACTCTGTAAACCGCTTAGAGAGGGCTGAAAGCCCCTATGAAGCGATATATAAATCTATCTGCTATTGCTAAGCAACCTTAGTTCTAGTTTGCGTCTCTCTTTCCTGATCGTCTACCCGTTACTAAGAGAGGCATCTCTGCGGAAGCCTCGTCCTTCTGGGCAGGAGACACGGTGGGATCATGAGGAAGGTCCTGGTAAACCAGAAGGTGGGTCTCCCCCCTCAAGGCAGGAGAGATGCGAGAAGAAGAAGACAATGGGTAGTCCTCGACTTACGACTAAGCAAACCAGTTTGTTAAGTGAGCCGTGTCTAATCTTACGGCCCTTTTAAGTTGCTGTTGTTAAGCGAATCACACACAGTTGTTAAGAGAACCCACCTTCCTCCATTGACTTGGTTGGGCGTTGGCTAACGAACGGCCATCGCATGACCCTGGGGTCACTTCAAACAGTCGTTAAATGAATCGTCATGAAGTCAAGAGGCTGTAGCGTGCTACCATACCACACAAGGTTGTGAGTGTGTGGAAGGGTGCCGTTGGGGAACCCGGCTGCGGTCCTGTCCTTGTGGTGCTGACTTCGGGGTCTCCAGATGGCTCCGTACAGACGGGGCATGTGGCCGGTTTAAAGGACGGTTTTGTCTCCCCCCCCCTCCCTGGGAGGAAGAGCCAGGAGGGTTGAGACCACAATCTGCTTCCCCTTTTCATATTCCAATCGGTGGTTTCCCCCCCTCCGCCCCCAGACTGATTTGCAAGTTCTCTCTCCCTCCCTCCCTCCCCCCCTCTCTCTCCTGCGATTTTCTTTCTTTCTCCCCCCCCTCTTTTTTTCCATCGGAGGGGCACACACACACACACGCCGTCCCAGTAAATTACACCAAGAAGCGAAATCAGTGGCTTGGTGACGGGAACTCTCTGGGGGGGAGGAAAGCTTAATTCAAATATTTGTGGCACGGAGCTAGCTAGAACATGGGGAGGTGGGGGAGACAACACAGGGAGCGCTGCCTTATGGGATCCCCTTGGTGGGACTTGGGATCTGGGATGAGGGCGAGGGGAGAAGAGCGGGGGGGGGTGCGGAGGGAGAAGAGGCATTTCCACTTTCTGGCTTCTTTATTTGCTCCTTTGTTTCTTCCCCCCTTTGTTATTTTTACAAAGAACTCAAGGTGGCAAACACACCTCCCTCCTATTTCCCCCACAATGTCAACCCACAGTTTGGCTGAGAGACAAGGACGGGCCCAAAGTCATCCAGTAGCTTTCATGCCTAAGGTGGGACTAGAACTCACCGTCTCCCGGTGATTGGGCCAAAGTCACTCAGTTGGCTTTCAGGCTTATGGTGGGACTAGAACTCACTGTCTCCTGTTCATTGGGCCAAAGTCACTCAGTTGGCTTTGATGCTTATCAAGGTGGCGCAGTGGTTAAATGCAGCACTGCAGGCTACTGCTAGATCAGCAGGTCAGCGGTTCAAATCTCACCGGCTCAGGGTTGACTCAGCCTTCCATCCTTCCGAGGTGGGTAAAATGAGGACCCGGATTGTTGGGGGCAATATGCTGACTCTCTGTAAACCGCTTAGAGAGGCCTGAAAGGCCTATGAAGCGGTATATAAGTCTACTGCTATTGCTATTATGGTGGGATTAGAACTCACCGTCTCCTGGTGATTGGGCCAAAGTCATTCGGTTTTCATGCCTACGATGGGACTAGAACTCACCATCTCCTGGTGATTGGGCCAAAGTCACTCAGTTGGCTTTCATGCCTACGATGGGACTAGAACTCACCGTCTCCTGGTGATTGGGCCAAAGTCACTCAGTTGGCTTTCAGGCTTATGGTGGGACTAGAACTCACCATCTCCTGATCATTGGGCTAAAGTCATTCCACCAGCTTTCATGCCTACGATGGGACTAGAACTCACCGTCTCCTGGTGATGGGCCCAAAATCACCCAGCCAGTTTTCATGTCTAAGAGGAGACTAGAACTTGCAGTCATGATTCGTGCGCAGGGGGTCTTTGGGGACCCACATCAAGCCCAGATTGCGCAAATGCAAGGGAGCAACCCCAAAGGGCCGCCTTCAAGGAAGGAACCGCAAAGAGAGACTTCAAGGCTCCGTCGCAGCAAAGAAAAACGGGGAGATGTTTGCGGAAACCACGTTTTGGGAGCCCGAGCAGCCGCCTTTCTCTTCACCTGCAGAAGGGAGTAATTCAAAAACTCCCACGGCCGGGGGATTCTGAGGCCCCGTCAAAGCGTCTAGGACAGCGTGGGAAGCCCCCAGTGTGGGGCTATTGTAAGCCGCTTCTGCTCCAGCGCCTGGCAGTTGGTGCCGTGACTTCCCACCGCCCGGAGGCTTTGTTTTCCATCCGTCCCTCTTTGCAAAACTCATGCCAGGGGGCTCGGTGGAACAGCGAGGGACCAGCATTCAGGTGCCAATGTGGTGCCGGCAATGTGGCGTTGCCATGCCAATGGGGCACCATGGGATGCTGGCGGCATGCAGAGGGAGAGGACGAGTGGCATGGTGGTGGAAGGACCAGCCGTCACTGGCTGGGGGAGAGCTCTGGTAGGAAGGGGTGGGGGGAGAGAGAAAGCTCTGGAGAACCAGGCTTGACAAGGGTCTCTTCAAGAGAGGAGGGACCTGAGGCTTAGCAACTCCAAAGAAGGACCTTCTGAAGCTCTCAGATGTCCCACCAGCATGATTTGAGGTCCTTCCTTCAAAGGTTGAAATGCAGCTGCCAAGAAAGCCAACCCAATCTTAGGCAGCATCAACAGAGGGATGGTATCAAGATCCCATGAAGGGTTGGTTGGAAGAGTTGGTTAGAAGAGAGGGGTCAACTTATCCAAGCATCTGTGGGAAGAGGAGGAGGAGGAGAGGAAGAAGAAAGAAAGAAAGGAAGAAGAAGAAGAAGAAGAAGAAGAAGAAGAAGAAGAAGAAGAAGAAGAAGAAAAGAAGAAGAAGAAGAAGAAGAAAGCAATGGACTTCTCAGAAGGAGAACCAACCTGGAACTTCAGGAGAAGTTTCCTGATAGGGAGAATAATCAACCAGTGGGAGATCCAACCTAGGATTAAGAAGAATCCTATCAATTCCACAATTAATCAGTGGAATGATTTGCCTCCAGGAGTTGTGGGGGCTCCGTTGCTGGAGGTTTTCAAAGGGAGATTGGCCAACCATTTATACAGGAGTGGCATAGAGCAGTGGCCGCAAACCTTTCCATCACCCAGTGTCCAAACCAGGACATGTATGCCTGCGTGTGCATGTGTGAACGCCAGAGGCCTGAGAACCCAAAGACCAGATGCCTGGTCTGCACCTGCTTGTTTTTTGGCCATATTCAGACCATTTTCAGGGACTCCGGTGCCCACGAAGGCCAGTTGGCGATGGTGCCTGTGCCCACAGAGAAAGCTCTGGGTGCCACTTCTGGCTCATGTGCCATAGGTTCTCCGTCACTGGTATAGAGTCCTGCTGAAGCAGGGGGGTTGGACTAGAAGACCTCCAAGGTCCTTCCAGCTCTGGTTTTGTTTTTTGGTGTTTTGTAAGTCACAGCCTGTTAAGAGTTAACCAAGCTGACCTTCTGGACCTTGGTTGATTTGCACACTAAAGAGTCAGAAACAACCTAAGTTCTCACGCTTGTAACCACACGAGAACCAAAGTTAATTTAACCTGAGAAATCAGATTTTTTTTTTACAAATGTGAAGTACCCGTGGTTCGCCTCATGAGGCCAATGTTGAGAAAAGACACGGACACGAGCTTTCTCGGGATGAGGCGACCCAGATTGGGGTCTGAGAGCCCTTTTGTTGAGATAGGACAAAGACAGGAGGAGCAAGCAACATGTGATTTTAAGACAGCCTGTCAAAGTACAATTGCTAATCTACTGCTCAGGAAGTTCTGTCTATATATGGTCAAATCCTGGGCATCGTTGGGTAAGGCACATCTGGAGCGAACTATCAGGATGTTATGTTATGCAGTATCAGGATGTTATGGAGTTTGTTTTTTCCTGTGTGGTTCAGCGTGGCTGCGCATGCCCTGTTATGCACTGGCCCATGGGTGACCGCCACATCTACACAAGGAGTTATATGACAACATACAAATGTTGCAAATTAGTTTGGCATTATTTTTGTACAATTAGCACAACAACCTCAGTTAAAAATGTGTATGTCCTTGAAAATAATGACAAATGCTTTCTGTTCTGGATAAATATTTGACTGCAAAGTTGGTCAGCATATACATTTAAATAAGGAAACAAACTATGGGACCAAAACTGTATTCTTAAATTGGGAAAAACGAAGACAAAAATATAAATTTTAAAGCAAACATTAAAAAAAAAACTTCAGTTCAGAGAAGCAGGCAATTTATGGACATGGAAAACAAAGAAAAAAACATATAATCTCAAAAATTAAAAATGACAAGAAATGAATGGCATTTTTATACATTTCTAATAAATACACCTAATTTTATCTAAACTAATAAATAAACTAATGTTACTGGCTATACCAAATTATTCAAGGCTGTAAAATGACAACAGCCAGTTCCAACTATGGTTTGAATGTCCAGAGTTGTGAACATCAGAAATCAACAAGTTTAGTTTCACATCGACGGAGAAAGTTTGAATTAAGTAGAAAAAGGATCCTGATATAATGGTGAAGAAAGTGAAAATGTAAATCAGTGCCAGCTTTTTCTGAAGGGTGCTTTGGAAATCGCTCTCAAAGGAGAAGAGGATTTCACTGATGTGAGGGGTGTGTGTTTGCACTATGATAGGGACGTGGTAAACAGTGTGCCAGACTGAACAACCCCAGTGGGTAGAAACCTGAAGCAAGTATCAACAGTAGAAAGCAAAATTAGTGTTGCACACTTACACCTCAGGATATGTCTACACCTGCGACAAAGATCAGGAAATCCTGCAGGCAGCAGCTTTCTGTGTGAGAGTCTGTGGACGTGAAGGTTGGGCTTTTTTTTTTTTTCTTTTTGGTTCACTAAAACTGCATGCAGATTATTTTATTGAAGGGTCGGATGAGAGGAATATGGATGGCCTTGAATGTTGGGGTTGGAGTAGACTGCTGAGAATCCTGTCCCATGAAGAAATGGATCTGAACCAATCCATTCACTCAAGGCACAAATGATCCTACTCGTGATGCAAGGACCTAGCTCTCTGGAGGAGGTGCCAAGAAAGGTAGAAGAAAGAGAAGAGGACAACCGGCAGCAAGTTGGATGGATTCTGTTGTAGCAGTGATGAAGGTACTGTTGGAAGATCACAATGGAGAAAAGGTCATTAAGAGTTGACCCTGGCTTCATGGCATACAATCCATCCATCCACCTACCTGCTCACCTGTCTACCCATCCATCCATCCACCCATTTGCCTAGTTCATCCACCTATCCTCTTACCCAAGCCATTCACCCATCCATTCCCCACCAACCCAATCCATGCATCTACCTATCCATCCATCCATCCATCCACTTACCCAATCCATCCATCCCTGCATCTACCACCCCATGCATCCATCTACCTATCCATCCATCCATTCCCCACCTACCCAATCCACCCATGCATCCACCCATGCATCCACCCATGCATGCATGCATCCATACACCTATCCAACCATCTACCTATCCATCCATTCATCCATTCCCCACCTACCCAATCCATCCATCCACCCACCCACCCACCTATCCGTCCATCCATTTCTATCTAGGGAAGCCATACAATTCCTAAATCTGTCCATATTTAGGTGGAAGGAAAGAGAAGAAGAAGAGGATGACCAGCTGCAAGATGGACAGACTCTGCTGTAGCAGTGATGGGGGCCCAGTGGATCTGAAGGCCCAGACTGGGGACAGATCCTCCTGGAGAACATTTATCTAGATGCTCACTAAGAGCTGACACCATCTCAAGGGAATATCATCCATCATAATGAATTCTCTTCCACCTCCAATGCCGGTCAGAAGATTGGAAATAAATTTGCCAGGCAACTTGCAGAAGAGAAAAGGGGGGAAAAGAGAGTTGGGGTGAATGGGTAATGTTTCAGGTTAGGAAATGAAGGAGACTAGACTAGACTTTGGAGAAAGGCAATGTGGTGAAAGTTAGATCTCTCTCCCTCTCTCCCCCTCCCTCTCCCCCTCTCTCCCTCCTCTCTCCCTCCCTCTCTCTCCCTCACTCTCTCCCTCCCTCTCCCTCCCTCTCCCCCTCTCTCTCTCTCCCTCTCTCTCTCCTCTCTCCCTCACTCTCTCCCTCCCTCTCCTCCCTCTCTCTCTCCCTCCCTCTCTCCCTCCCTCTCCCTCTCTCTCTCTCCCTCTCTCTCTCTCTCCCTCCCTCTCTCTCTCCCTCCCTCCCTCTCTCCCTCTCTCTCCCTCTCTCTCTCCCTCCCTCTCTCCCTCCCTCTCTCTCCCTCCCTCCCCCCCTCTCTCTCTCTCCCTCCCTCTCTCTCTCCCTCCCTCTCTCTCTCTCACACACACAACACACACCAATATATTTTTCTGCCTGGAAATAAATGTTGAATGTAAAACCCCTTTCATAAAAATAAAAAAATGGCTACTAGGAAAGAAATGCAGGTCAGTTTTTCAGCCTAGCAACATTTCCACCCCATTCCTTTCTGTCTGCAGGGCCACGGGGCGCCCTATTATTAGCTGCCCTGAATGCAGCCACAGCGAAGTCCGTTTGGGCTTCAGAATTTGCCAGCTCGCGTGCTTAAATTCTGTATCCATCTCTCTTCTTCTCCGTTGTTCCTCATGCGGATTGTGCCACGTTCTAGAACAGGAGTGGGCAATTAATTAGGGGCTGCATGAGAAATCGAGACACGGGTGGAGGGCTGTGAGGGTGCAGAGGCAGCCGGTTCTATCCGGTTCCGGCAAAGCGGTAGAGGTCGCGGTGTGAGGCTCCGCCCACCCACCCGGAGGTGGTCGTGTCCCATTTTTGACACTCTGGGCGCGCGCGGAAGGTGGCGCATGGGAGCTCACGTTTGCGAACCAGTGACAAAGGTGATTTCACCCCTGTGCATAGGTTGGGAAAAATTCAGGCGGTTCTTGATTTACGACAGTTCATTCACTGACCATTCGAAGCTACAACAGCACTGAAAAAAAAACGGGACTTGGGACCGTTTCCCACAAGGCCGTTGCAGCTTCCGACAAGCAAACTCAAAGGGTTCGCTAAACGACCTGCAGTTCTCTTCCCCACGGGGAGCCAGGCCGGGGGGGGCGGGGGGCAAAACCAGCTCTAAAATCAGATCTCCACTCGCAACAGCTGCCCTTGCTTAGCCACGGACGTTTTGGTCCCCGGTTGCAGTCGTAAGTCAAGGACTCTGCGTAACTGCGCTCCGCGTAATGTGTGAATGCGGATGTTAGGTCTTTCCTGGCCTCCGTTGAAGGCTTATTTGTCTGAAGGCTGCCAGGGTGGTGGGGTCCTTGTTGAGGAAGGGAGCAGATGAACGGGGGGGGGGGGAATTCAAGCTAGGGGGTTGGCTTCTTCTCTTGAACCCGGGGAGACGGGCACGGAGGAAGGGCTGGCATTTGCAGAAGACGCCTTCCGCACCCGCCATCGGCCTCTGCAGTGGCTGCTTGGGAAGGGAAAAGGAAGCAGAGCAAACTGGGAGGGGGAGGGAGGAGGGGAGGGGTGGGGTGGAAGCGGAGCGAGTGGCAATGACAGACTAATCCCCCTTGAGTGCAGAGCCTCATGAATATTAATAAGGTGGTAATTAAAATGCAGGGACATAGCAAGACAAATGCAGGCGCTGGTTTTGGTGCGCTGGGAATGGAGGGGACTCTGGCAGGGAGGCATGCTCCTTCGTTCTCCTTTCTCTCTCTCCCTCTCTCCTTCCCTCTCTCCCTCTCCTTTCCCTTTCCCTTTCTCACTCCCCTCCACCCTCTTCTTCTTCCCCTGCTTCTCTTTCATCTTTCCCTTTCCTCCCTCCTTCCCCCCTTCTTCTTTTTCTCCTTCTGCCTCCCCCCTTCTCCTTCCTTTCATCCTTTCCCCCTTCCCTTTCCTTCTTCATCCATTTACTCCCTTCCCCTTCTTCCTTCTCTTTCATCTCTTCCCTCCTCCTCTTCTTTTATCCCCTTCTCTCCCTGTCTTCCTCCTTTCACTTCTCTCTTTCCATTTTCCTTCCTCTCTGACCCCTCCTTCCTCCTGCCCTTCTCTTCTTCCTCTTCCTTCCTGGTTTTCTCTTCCTTTTCTTCTCCTTCTCCACCTCCCTCCCTCTTTCTTTCCTCTTCTTTTCTGCTTCCCCTTTGCCTTCCTTTTCTCCTTCTCCTCCCCCAAGTAGAAGAACATTCTACCTTGAAAGGGGTGAGGGTCTCTCTTGCTCTTTTCCCTCCCTCCCCCCACTCAAGTCTTTGGAGCTGCAAGTTGCGTGTTTCCCCCTTTCACTCCCTCCTCCCTACATGAGACTCCTACAACTGTAAACCCCAGTCGGTGGTGGCTGAATTGGAGGTTAAGGAAGTCCAGAGGGGGGAGAATAGTAGAGTTGGAAGGGACTTTGGAGGTCCTCTAGTCCTACCCCCTGCCCAAGGAGTCCTTATACCATCCTGGAACAATGGCAGTCTGATCTCTTCTTAAAAGCTTCCAGAGATGGAGCACTCACAACCTCTGGAGGGAAGCCGTTCTACTGATCAATTGTCAAGAAATTCCTCCTCAGTTCTAGGTTGCTTCTCTCCTTGATTGGTTTCCATCCATTGCTTCTTGTCCTGCCTTGAGGTGCTTTGGAGAATAGCTTGACTCCCTCTTCTTTGGGGGCATCCCCTGAGACATTGGAAGACTGCTATCATGTCTCCCTGGTCCTTCTTTTCATTGAACTAGTCATATCCACTTCTTGCAACCGTTCTTCATATGTTTCAGTCTCCAGTCCC
>NW_028261382.1:37824137-37879073 GCF_051295495.1 Thamnophis sirtalis
AAATGAGCTTTCTTGCCACAGTCGTTAAGCGAATCACTGCAGTTGTTAAACACGGCTTGTTCAGTGAGTCTGACCTCCCCATTGTCAGAAGGTCGCCAAAGTGGATCCCCTGACCCCAGGGGACACTGCACCCGTCAGAGGTACATGCCAGTTGCCAAGCTTTTTAATTCTGGCCCTGTGACCATGCGGAGGCTGCAACCGCCATAAGTCACAAAACAATCATAAGTCACTTTTTTCAACGTTACGGTTGTTTGTTGAGGACTAGCTGCGATTTTATTCCAAGCTCCATCCTGGTGACTTCGGTTTGGCTGCCCTGATTTGCTGCCTGCTTCTAACTAAGCCTGGATGTGCCTTAAAATAATAACTCAGATGAACCTGGTTAATAGTTGGAGGGAAGAAGGACCAGAAAGCCAGATGGAGGCAAAGGAGGAGTTTAAAAAGAAGAGGAGAGAATGGAAAGTCTATTAATGCCAAGAAAAATCCCCATAGATTCAGTTCGAGGAAATCTGGCAGGGAATCCTCGACTTATGACCACAGTTGCGATTGAAATTTTGGTCACTGAGCAATGCAGTCATTCTGCAAGCCATCCCATGGCCTGGTCTGGGTTTTTTTTAAAATTATTATCATCATTGACGTTCTTTTGAACTAAAATTGGGAAGGTAGGTGAAAGACAAGGATAATTGGGATAAAATAACTGATTGGCAAAACAACAATAATTATTAATATTTTCTTGTTAATTGGAGGATGGTTGATTGATCGATCAGCTCTGATTCTATGCTGTCCAGTTGGTGTTGATTCTTTGCAGCCACACAGATTTTTTTTATCAATCTGTCTCCAATATGGCTCTTCTTCCAAAGGTAATTGGTAATGATAAGGAAGGGCAGGTAGGAAGGCTAGGGGACTGAGAGGGAGGGTGGAAAGAGTAGAGGGAGAAAAGGAAGGAAGGGCCAGGTAGGAGGCTAGGGACTGAGAGGGAGGGAGGAAAGAGTAGAAGGAGAAAAGGAAGGAAGGAAGGAAGGAAGGAAGGAAGGAAAGGAAGGAGGGATAAGGAGCTGAGAGGAGGGAGGGAGGAAGAGAAGAGGAGAAAGAAGGAAGGTAGGAAGGCTAGGGGACTGAGAGGGAGGGAGGAAAGAGGAGAGGGAGAAAAGGAAGGAAGGATGGACTGAGAGGGAGGAGGGTGGGAAAGAGTAGAAGGAGAAAAAGAAGGAAGGAGAGGAAGGAAGGCTAGGGGACTGAGAGGGAGGGAGGAAAGAGGAGAGGGAGAGAAGGAAGGAAAGGGACTGAGAGGGAGAGTGGGAGGAAAAAATAGAAGGATAAAAAGAAGGAAGGAAAGGAAGGCTAGGGGACTGAGAGGCAGGGAGGAAAGAGTAGAAGGAGAAAAGGAAGGAAGGAAGGAAGGAGAGATAAGGAGCTGAGAGGGAGGGAGGGAGGGAGGAAGAGAAGAAGGAGAAAAAGAAGGAAGGAAAGGAAGGAAGGCTAGGGGACTGAGAGGGAGGGAGGAAAGAGTAGAAGGAGAAAAGGAAGGAAGGAAGGAAGGAAGGAAGAAGAGAGAGGGAGGGGACACAGAGGGAGAGAGGGAACTGTTAAGACTTGCAGCCGAGATTACATTGTCCACCTGATTGAAGGCGTGTGAGAAAGAAACTCAAACCGATATCCCACCTATATTTCTTTTGTGCAAGACGAGGCAGAGAAACTTGGAGATTTTGATCTGTTATTTGGGCTGCCGAGAGCCGGTTTGGTTGGCCAGGCTGCAGTCCAGCAGAAGGGCAGTTCTAAGTCCACCATAGGAACAAAAGCTGCCTCGGTCCACTCTCCCACTCTCCATGGCCCCAGCCTCCTCGCAGGGTGGCTGTTGTTGGGGAGCAGACAGGAGGAGAACGGAGGAGTCCATCTCTTTCCCACCTTGGGTTGTTTATAAAAATAATAAAGGTGGGGGAGGGAGGGAGAAATAGATGATAGGGGAGAGATAGTGTAGATGGTAGATAGATGGTGGATAAATAGAGAGATGATAGTAGATAGAGATGAATAAATGATAGATAGAAGATAGATAGAAGATAGATAGATAGATAGATAGATAGATAGATAGATAGATAGATAGATAGATAGATAGATGATAGATAGATAAGTATGAATGATAGTAGATAGAAATAAATAGATGATAGGATAGATTGAAAGATAGTAAAGATAGAAGAAAGAGGGAAAGAGGGATAAATGATAGTAGATAGAGATAAATAGGTAGCATGGATGGATGGATGGATGGATGGATGGATGGATGGATGGATGGATTTCTCTTCTGAGAAAGAGGGGTAAGAATAGATGATAGTAGATGATAGGATAGATAGAAAGATAAATAGATAGAAAAGACAGAAGAGAGAAAGGGAAAGAGGGATGAATGATAGTAGAGATAAATATATGATAGGATAGATAGATACATAGATAGATAGATAGATAGATAGATAGATAGATAGATAGATAGATAGATGAGAGAAAGAGAGGGATGGATGATAGTAGATAGATAAATAGATAGATAAATAGATGATAGATTTGTCTTCTGAGAAAGAGAGAGGGATAAGAATAGATGATAGTAGATGATAGGATAGATAGAAAGATGAGAGAAAGAGGGATGTATGATAGTAGATAGAGATAAATAGATGATAGGATAGATAGATAGATGAGAGGAAGAGAGAGGGATGGATGATAGATAGATAGATAGATAGATAGATAGATAGATAGATAGATAGATAGATAGATAGATAGATGAGAGAAAGAGAGGGATGGATGATAGTAGATAGATAAATAGATAGATAAATAGATGATAGATTTGTCTTCTGAGAAAGAGAGAGGGATAAGAATAGATGATAGTAGATGATAGGATAGATAGAAAGATGAGAGAAAGAGGGATGTATGATAGTAGATAGAGATAAATAGATGATAGGATAGATAGATAGATAAGAGGAAGAGAGAGGGATGGATGATAGATAGATAGATAGATAGATAGATAGATAGATAGATAGATAGATAGATAGATAGATAGATAGAAGATTGATTGATGAATGGATGGATTGACGGATTCCAGGCCTTTTTGGGGAGCTGGGAGTGGGCTTCCTTCTGAATCCCAAAGGAAGGAGGGAGGGAGGGTCTCCAGCTTCACTCCCACCCACCCACCCCGTCCCGTGGCAACCAAGAGAGCTGAGCCAGGGGGCCCCCTGAGGGTTGGGGGTGTGTGGGGAGGGGGGCTTCCTTGGGAAAGAGGCTGAGCAGCCCAGAGACTCCCCGGCAGGAGAGCAGGGAGGCAGCGGCGCCTCGTCACCCAGACAAAAGATCAATAAGTAATTTCAGCACAGCAGCCAAACAGGTTTTTTTCCGATAATTGTAAGGGAGCAAGGAGTGGGGAACGCAGCCGGCTGCTCGCTAAACTGCACCCGATCAATCCCCACCACCACTGGGGCATCCAGAAAACTCATTTTTTCTCCTTCCCCTTCCCCTCCCTCGCTTCCACGCACACAGACAACAAACACACGCACACACACACACCCAGCCCCACTCAACTCCCACAACAGCTGCAAGGAGAAAGGGCTCCTGGCTTGGGTCTGTGTGTGTGTGTGTGTGTGTGTGTGTGTGTGTTCTTGTCATATGATTGCATAGAATCATAGGGTTGGAAGGGACCTTGGAGGTCTTCTAGTACAACCCCCTACTCAAGCAGGAGACCCAATCGATCATAATAGAGCTGGAGGGGACCTTGGAGGTCTTCTATTCCAACCCTCGGAGCTTGTTTCTCTCTTTCTAGTATTTCAAAACTTCTTAATTTTTGGGTTTTTCCACCAGTAAAGAAATGGAGGGAGTGACAGATTTTATTTTCCTGGGCTCCAAGATCACCGCAGATGGGCCAAGAAACTAAAAGAGGCTTGCTCCTGGGGAGGAAAGCGATGGCAAATCTAGGCGGCATCCTAAAAAGCAGAGACATCACCCTGCCAACAAAAGTGTGTCTAGTCAAAGCTATGGTTTTCCCAGTTGCCATGGATGGCTGTGAAGGTTGGACCACAAGGAAGGCTGAGTGCCAAAGAATGGAGACCTTTGAACTCTGGGGCTGGAGAAGAAGACTCCTGCATTGAGTCCCTTGGACTGCAAGGCCATCCAACTGGTCAGTCCTGGAGGAGATCCACCCTGGCTGCTCTTTAGAAGGCCAGATCCTGAAGAGGAAACTCAAGTACTTTGGCCACCTAATGAGAAGGAAGAAGGACTCCCTGGAGAAGAGCCTCATGCTGGGAACGATGGAGGGCAGAAGAAGAAGAAGAAGAAGAAGAAGAAGGGGACAGCAGAGAAGGAGGTGGCTGGATGGAGTCCCCGAAGCAGCCGGCATGAGCTTCAATGGACTCCAGAGGATGGGAGAGGACAGGAAGGCCTGGAGGAACGTGGTCCATGGGGTCGCGATGGGTTGGACACGACTTCGCAACTAACAACAACAACCAGTAATGAAGTGGTCTGGGTTATTTTATTTTATTTTATTGTGATTGGGTCGTTGCCGACCAGCACTTTGAAAAAATAAAAATAAAAACCCGTCCAATGGGGTGACTAATCGCTTCTCCTATCCGTATTGGCACCTTTAACTTCCACGCTTTGGGATGTGACCACGTCCTGCAGCCTCAGATAGAGCGGAGCGGTCTTTGGAGATGAATCACTTCACCTGAAGTTCAAAAGTTCAACTCAGATACTAAGACGAAGCGCCTCCCTCCCTCGTAGGGCTCCTCGGGTGAAAAATAGCCTTCCGGCTCAGTCCTGGGACCGAAACGAGGCCTAATCAATATAATCTCGAGCCGCTAATATCTTAGCTGGGAGTAAGCCATAGTTCTTCCCGGTGACAAGCCCTTGAACAGCGCCTGGTGGAAGGGAGCTGTGACCTCTGCGTTGTCCCCCAACCGCCACCTGCTCCAATATTTCTGATCAGAGGATTACCGGGAAAAGAGTTTTTACAATCATGCATATTGCACAAGCGTTCCCTCCTCCACAGGCCATTTTCTCAGGTATGATGCAGAATTCAGAGCTAATCAGAGTTAGGAGGGACCCGGGAGGTCATCCAGTCCAGCTCCCTGCTTGCGTAGGAGACTATAATCCTTCTGGACATGTCCAATGTCTCTTTGAGAACCTCCAGTGACGGAGCACCCACAGCTTCTGCAGGCCAACAGTCGTACGGATTCATTGTTCTCACCGTCAAGAAATTTCTCCTTAGTTCTAGGTTGCTTCTCTCCTTGATTAGTTTCCACCCATTGCTTCTTGTTCTGCCTTCAGGTGCTTAGAGTAGAGTAGAGTAGAAGAGAAAATAGAATAGAAGATAGAATAGAAGAGTAGAGTAGAATAGAATAGAATAACAGAGTTGGAAGGGACCTTGGAGGTCTTCTAGTCCAACCCCTTGCCTAGGCAGGAAACCCTACACCACTTCAGACAAATGGATATCCAACTTCTTCTTAAAAACTTCCAGTGTTGGAGCATTCACAACTTCTGGAGGCAAGTTGTTCCACTGATTAATTGTTCTAACTGTCAGGAAATTCCTCCTCAGTTGCTTCTCTCCTTGATTAGTTTCCACCTATTGCGTCTTCTCCTGCCTTCTGGTGCTTTGGAGAATAGCTTGACTCCCTCTTCTTTGGGGCAGCCCCTCAAATATTGGAACATGCTATCGTGTCTCCCCTGGTCCTTCTTTTCTATTAAGCTAGACATACCCAGTTCCTGCAACCGTTCTTCGTCTGCTTTAGCCTCCAGTCCCTTCATCCTCTTTGTTGCTCTTCTCTGCCCTCTTTCCAGAGTCTCCCCATCTTTTTTACATCGTAGCAACCAAAACTGGGTGCCAAATTCCAAGTGGGGCCTTATTACCAAAGCATTATAAAGCGATCTTCACACTTCAGGTGATGTTGATTCAATACCTCTGGTGGCCAAGGCAAAAATTTTATTTTTTTAAAATGATGATTTAAAAAAAAACACGGGGTTCAGGTGGAGGTTGTCCTTGACAAAGAGAACTGAGCCACATCTATATGCATTATTTGAACACCGATTCCTAATCCATTTTGGTCAAAATATTTTTGCAACCTGGCTTGGCGGTGGAGAACAGATCGAGAGGGGTGGGGGGTGGGGGCTGCTATAAATCTCCCTGCTCCTTCCTTGGCTCGACCCCCCCACTGTCAATAGGCTGTATATCTCTGCCACCGGTCCATAAGATCCCAGTCAGCATCTCCCTGGTGTGCCGACAATTCCCATCATTTTTTATTTTTATTTTTTTTGCAAATCTGGCTGCCCTGTAGGATGCAAAAGTGGGGGGAAGATCCAGGTGTCCAGATTATGGATCAGGAGAGATCGGAGAGGAGGAGAAGGTGGGGAGTTAAGGAAGGCAAGGCAGCCATTTCTCCCCTCCTCTTCTTCCCCCCCCCCACACCCCGCCTCGAAACCCACCATAATAAGGAACTGAGGCTGTCAGCAAAGCCGAAGACTGCAGCCTCAGCACAAATTTTATCGGGTCAGCCAAGCAAAGTCATATTCCTTCGCTTCCTCTCAGCAATAAAGGAGCCGTTCAGAGGAGGAGGAGGAATGTGGAGATGGGGAGGCTTCAAAGACAGCCCCCCCCCCTCACAAACACCCCATTCCTCCCCTATGCAACGAGGCTAATTGACAAACCAGCAAATGAGCATCTTAGTTAAGGAGTGAAATTCCTCCAGGGAGACATTCCCAAGGGGGCCTTGGCTAGTTAACTGCAAGGGAAACCTCAGGAGGTTGACCAAAGTGGGAGAAGCAGTCAAGGACAACCATAGCATTGGGAGGGACCCTGGAGGTCCTCTAGTCCAACCCCATGCTCAGACAGAAGACCCTAAAAAAACATGCCAGACAATCTCCTCTTGAAAGCCTCCAGCGATGGAGCTCCCACAACTTCTGATGGCAGGTAGCTCTTGACTTACAATAATTTCTTTAGCGACTGGAGTTTCAACGGCTCTGAAAAAAAGTGACATGACCATTTTTCACTCTTACGACCGTTGCAGTGTCCCCATGGTCACGTGATCAACATTCGGAGGCTTGGCCACCAACTCGTATTTATGACGGTTGCAATGTCCCGGTGATCCCCTTTTGCGATCGCCGGACTAGCAAAGTTAAGGAGGAAGCCAGATTCACTTAATGACTGTGTGTGACTAACTTACCAACTGCAGGGATTCATTTAACAACCATGGCGAGAAAATGTTGCGAGTCGAGGACTGCCTATTCTGACCCAGGCTTCCTTAGAAAGCAAGAAGGAAAGTCTGGGTCCTGGCAAACCCCCTTTTATTTACACGACTGTGAATTCCTTTCATTCCCAGTCTGCAAGGCTTAGTAAAACAGTCTTTTCAAAGGAATGTTTATCCACACGAACCTTATCTCGCTTGGAGAGCTGCCAGATAACCAGTTTCCAACTGCAGGGCAGGGCAACGCTTGGCCCAGAGTCTCTTACAGTCACAAACAGAACTTTCCACTCTTGAAACGACAGAAGGCACAAATTGTTTCCTGCAAAAGCCCCCTCCCCATTTGCTCCTCCTTTGTTTCCTCTGGGAGGGGCCGTTCATCATCCACCTGTGGCCTTACTCCCATGTCGACCCTGATTTCTTAGTTGTCCTTGTCTTCTGGCAGCTCTGTGCATGCGCACTCTGGGAACAGGCTCCAGCTGTTCCTCTGTACAACACTGTGTGTAGCGGATAAGAAACGCCAGTTAGTTCACTTGGGGGTTAAAGCCAGAACAATTAAATTCCATTTTAAACCCAGTTTAAAAAAAAGTTGTTAAGATTGAAATTGAAAACGAAAACAAAAAAACCAGGGTGAGTTTTTTGGGAAGGACATTTTAAGTTTCCTTCAACAACGGTGCAAGTTTCCAGTCCCTGGTGCAGTTGAAAGAGAATGGAAAGCATAAACTCCGATCTTTCAGTGTGAAGTGCAAAACTTGAGTTGTTTTGTCATATTTCAACACGTGTTAATGAATAACAAGGGGGAGAAAGGATCGAAATTCTTAGTTTGTGGCAGTCTTATCTTATGTTCAGACATTTTAATTAATAGATGTGTTAAAATATGACATGGGGGAAAAAAAAGAATTAAGGCTTTGCCTTTTTTTGACAAGGCCTTATTTTAGAGCCGGGTTTTTATTTATTTTTTTTAAAAATGGTGTTTTTAAGATGAGTTGAGGCAATACATTTCAAAATCCTTCGCTGGCTGGGCACGATGGGGTTTGTAGTTGGGCCCTGTCACGCACGAGAGGCAACTGCCTTAAAGGTGTTCATGATTTCAAGACCCCTCCAAAATTGACATTTCCTGGGCTCTTCTCCCATTCAGCTAGTCCTCAACTTACAACAGTTCCCTTAGCAGCCATTCAAAGTTACGACGGCAGTGAAAAAAAAAGTAACTTATGGCCGTTTTCACACTTTATGACCGTTGCGTCATCAGCATTCCGTGATAAAAATTCAGACCCTTGAAAACTGTGGATTGGTAGAATAAAATGAAATATTTTAATCCTGGTAATGATACGTAGCTAATTAGGATGTGTGGGAGTAATACTAATACTATTAATTGTGGAAACTACTTAAGGGAAATGCTTATTACATAAAACCTGAATTTGAAGATATATGTTACCTATAGAAAATAGATGGAGATGAAATGATAAATTTGGTTTATTTCTGAAGGGATAAATAATGACATTGTTTATGTGTTGAGAAAAAAATAAGTCCTCAGTTGGAAAATATGGAAAGAAAAGAATACGGCTTAAATTAGGAAATGGGAATATAATGTAAAATTAATTATGTATTATATGTGAGAATGTTAAAGGGGGGTAAAAAGGAAAACACTTTGTTTACAAAAGAGTTTTAAATTTGTAACAAAAAAACTTTGATTGGAAACTGTCTCGTATTTATGACGGTCCGGGGGGGTCACATTTTTCGACCTTCTGACAAGCAAAGTCGATGTTGGGCAGCCAGAGTTCATTTAACGCCCATGTTACTCTCTTTAACAACGGCAACGATTCACTTAACAACCGTGACAAGGAAGGTTGTAAAAGGGGGCGAGCCCCATTTAATAACAGCCTCGTGTAGCAACTGGAAGGTTGGGCTCGTTTCGGGTTGTACGTTGGAGGACCACCTGTTACAACATAAAACGATTTGGATTCTACACGGAGCTCGAGATTCCCGAAGCATCGGCTTCCATGGAGAAAATGTAAAATAATCCAAGCTCAAATCTTGCTAGGAACAGACCTGGGAGTTCGGGTGGGAACTGAACCATGAAAAGACAATTGGTAACACAACTGAACTTCAATGAAATGCATCCCTTCCTCTGTGTGTGTGTGTCTGTGTGTGTGTGGGGGGGGGGGGAGATACCCACTATCTCAGTGTTTCTTAACCTTGGTGACTTTAAGTCCTGTGGACTTCAACTCCCAGAATCCCCCAGCCAGCATAGCTGGCTGGGGAATTCTGGGAGTTAAAGTCCACAGGACTTAAAGTCACCAAGGTTAAGAAACACTGCACTATCTGAAATATTTTATTTCTTTTCACTGCAAAAATGATGTAGTCACAGACACAATAGCAGCGTTCCAATATTTGAGGGCCAAGACAAGAAACAATGGATGGGAAGCGACTTGGAATGAAGGAGAAACATCCTAACAGTGAGGACAAACAGCCAGTGGAACTGCTGGCCACCAGAAGTTGTGGGTTTTGAAGAAGAGACTGCACAGCCGGGCAGGGTTGGCAAACCTTCTCCCCACTGAGGGCCAAAACAGGAGTGTGCGTACGTGGGGGAGAAAACCGGAAACCAGAAGAGAGTTCCCTGGCGCGCACCTGCTGAGCTTCCGGTTTTCGGGCGTGTACCAGCCACCTGGCCTTCCAGTTTCTGGCACTTCTGCCTGTGCAAAGACCAGCTGGTTGGTGCGCATATGCACACTGGGAACCGGAAGAGCAATGGGCGACAGCCGGCGTGCCCGCCACTTCCGTATGTGTGTGCCACAGGTTTGCCATCACGGGTATAGGGGGTTGGACTAGGAGACCTCCAAGGTCCCTTCCAGCTCTATTTTGATAGGAGGAAGAGGAGGAGGAGGAGAGGGAAGGAAGAAGAAGAGGAAGGAGAAGAGGAAGAGAAGGAAAGAAGAAGAAGAGAAAGAAGGAAGGAAAAAAAGAAGAGGGAAGGAAGAAGAGGAAGAGAAGGAAGGAAAGAGGAAGAGGAAGAAGGAAGGAAAAAAGAATAAGGGAAGGAAGAAGAAGAAGAGGAAGGAGAAGAAGAGAAGGAAGGAAAGAAGAAGAAGAGAAAGAAGGAAGGAAAAAAAAGGGAAGGAAGAAGAGGAAGGAGAAGAGGAAGGAGAAGAGGAAGAGAAGGAAGGAAAGAAGAAGAAGTAGAGATAGAGGAAGGAAAAAAGAAGAGGGAAGGAAGAAGAAGAAGAGGAAGGAGAAGAGGAAGAGAAGGAAGGAAAGAAGAAGAAGAGGAAGAAGGAAAAAAGAAGAAGAGGGAAGGAAGAAGAAGAGGAAGGAGAAGAGGAAGAGAAGGAAGGAAAGAAGAAGAGGAAGAAGGAAAAAATAAGAGGGAAGGAAGAAGAGGAAGGAGAACAGGAAGAGAAGGAAGGAAAGAAGAAGAGGTAGAGGAAGAGGAAGAAGGAAGGAAAAAAGAATAAGAGGGAAGGAAGAAGGAGAAGAGGAAGGAGAAGAGGAAGAGAAGGAAGGAAAGAAGAGGTAGAGGAAGAGGAAGAAGGAAGGAAAAAAGAATAAGAGGGAAGGAAGAAGAAGAAGAGGAAGGAGAAGAGGAAGAGAAGGAAGGAAAGAAGAAGAAGAGAAGGAAGGAAACAAGAAGAAGAGGAAGAAGGAAAAAAGAAGAAGAGGGAAGGAAGAAGAAGAGGAAGAAGGAGAAGAAGAGGAAGAGGAGGAGGAGGAAGTAGCAGCCATGTGCTGGTTGGCTGGAGAGGCGCTGGGCCCAGCCCAGAAGGACTTCATCCGAGCTACTGCAGCCTTTTCGGGGGAAAATCAACCTTCCACAATTAATTGCTCGCCCGAAGGCTTCGTTAGCCACGGCGGCAGCAGCTTCTCTTGTGCCTCCAATCTTTTGCACTGCCACTGCTGTGCCCCCCCCCTGCCCAATTTGCCAGCCCTGCCCTCCCTTGCCTTGTCATGCAGAAAAGTGAGGGCGCACATGGAGGCACGGGGGGCGCAGGCGGAGAGCCTGACCCATTTGTCTCAGCTCCAGGCCAGAGGTGGGGAGGCCGGGCTCAGCTGGGAAGGCGAAGCTGGGCTGCCTGTGGCTCTGCCTACCACTGAGTGTGCCTCTGTGTGTGTGTGTGCGAGAGAGAGAGAGGGGGGGGGATTGGAAATAGCTATATTTATAAGGGACTGGATTGTGCGCAGGAAGCAGACGGGCACCACATGACCAGGCCAGCCCTGTAAACAAGACAAGCTGGATTAACCCCTTTTCCATGTGGCTCTCTCGCTCTCTCCCTCTCCTCTAAACGGTTGGGAGAAGAGCTGGGTGCGAGAGGGAGGGAGGGAGGGAGGAAGAAAGGGAGGAAACAAGGAAAAAGGAGGGAGGGATAAGAAAGAAGAGGGATGGAAGGAAGGAAGATGAGAAAGAGGAAGAAAAGCTGAGAGAAGGAGAGAGACACACAGAAACTCTGAAGAAGAGGTTGTTTGTCTTGCCCAACCTTCTCCCCACCGGAGTCTGCCTCCCGCATTCACGCGTGGTCCACAAATGTGGGAGGGAGGCAGAACAATGGCCGAGACTTTGTGGTTCGGATGGCAGAAAGTTGCGCCACTTTCGGACTAGATTGTGATCTTCGTGATCCAGCGAGACTGGATCGAGATAATAAGAGCAGGGGGTCCAAAAGCCAGCAACTCCCAGAATCCCCCAAGCAGCACAAGTGGACTTCAGCTCCCAGAATCCAGCAGTCGGCACGCAGGCTGGATGGGGAATTCTGGGAGTTCAAGGGCACAAAACCCAAAGTGACTGAGATTGAGAAACCCATAAAATGTTTGAAGTCATTCAAAAGTTGTATTTTCTTTCCTTCCTTTACTCCTTCCTCCCTTCCTCGCTCTTTGCCTTTCTCCTTCCTTTCTCCCATTTTTTCTTTCATTTCCCCCTTCCTTTTTCCTTGTTCTTCCCTCTATCTGTCCTCCCCCTTCCCTCTTCTTCCTTTTCTTCCTTCCCTCTTCCTTGTTCCCTTCCTTCCTCGTCTGTCCTTCCTTTTTCCCCTTCTCTCTTCCTTTCTCCTTGTTCTCTTCCTCTGTCTGTCCTCCCTTCCCTCCTTCCTGTTCCTTTTCCTTCCTTCTTCCTTTTTCCCTTCCTTCCTCCTTGTCTGTCATTCCTTTTTTCCCCTTCCCTCTTCCTTTCTCCTTGTTCTCTTCCTCCCTCCATCTGTCCTCCCTTCCCTCCTTCCTGTTCCTTTTCCTTCCCTCTTCCTTTTTCCGTGTTCTCCCCCTCCCTCTGTCTCTCTCTCCTCCCTCCCTTCTCCCCCCAGCCTGCTTGCCTGCACACACTTTATTCTAAAATATAATTGCTTGCCAAACTTTAGGCAATGCATTTCCCCCCCCCTCCTCTCCCCCCCACCCCAGCCTGACATTTCTGCCAGGGATTAAAGGCAGGAAAGGCAGCAAAACAGGGGCTGCTCGGGGCTCTCCAGTTTCTATAGCTGCGAGGGGGAAAGCGGGCTCGAACAGCCGCACGAATAAGCTGGGGACAAAAGCGGGTTTTGTGCTCCACGCCGTTAATCTCGCCCGCAACACAACTTCCCAAGCCGTGCGGTCGGATGCAAAGCCCGGACAGGGCCCAGCCGTGCTTGGAGCGGGGCTGCCTTTGGCCAAGGATGGGCTCCTTCCTTTTGGCCCTTTGGGCTGGTGCGTCTCCCCCCTCCCCTTTTCAGGAGGTTTCACTGGGCATCCCAGGGAGACCCGCCAAGTGTGAACACCCGCCGGACTCCTGGTTTCTCCAGAGACGCCAACAAGCCAGCTTGGTGGTTCAGTCCAGGTTTTGCGGCTTTCCCCCCCTCTAAAAACCTGACATTGCTGAAGGAGCTTTTTACCTATCTGGCATCCAGGCGCTGCCCGACTCCTTCCACCAATTCACCTGGGAAGGTGGGCAGAGAACCCATCGGCTGGGTTTCTGCCCGCCCTGGGAATGGACAGGTGGCTTGTGGCTTGTCTTCGCTTGGGGGAGAGGCGTGGAAAAGAGCTTTTTTTTTGGGGGGGGGGAGGTGAGGGAAACTGGGATTTTAACAAGAAACGGGACAAGGGAAAACAAATGGTTGTGTGAACACGGACACCAAGGGTGTTGAACACGGATGGCAGCTAGGGGGAGGAGGAGGAGGAAGGTCCTGAGGTCCTACAAACCATATTTTTCAACCTGGGCAATTAAAAAAAAATATGTGGACCTCAACTCCCAGATTTCCCCAGCCAGAACGCTGCTGTCTTCCCTCCTCCAGGCCACACACCTCACAACCATTCCTCATTTTTCCTTCTGTCCCAAGGTTTCCCAATCTTAATTGTGGGGATGTGTGGGACTTGAACTCCCAGAATTTAGCAGTAGACTTATATACCGCTTCATAGGCCTTTCAGCCCTCTCTAAGCGGTTTACAGAGAGTCAGCATATTGCCCCCAACAATCTGGGTCCTCATTTTACCCACCTCGGAAGGATGGAAGGCTGAGTCAACCCTGAGCCGGTGAGATTTGAACCGCTGAACTGCTGATCTAGCAGTAGCCTGCAGTGCTGCATTTAACCACTGCGCCACCTCGGCTCTTAGAGAATTGCTGGGTGGGGATACCGGCTGGGGAATTCTGGGGGTTGAAGTCTACCCATCTTGAAGTTGCCACAGTTTACAGAGGAGGGGTTTCACATAAGTTGACCACTGGTTTGCGTCCGGCCTTGCACGCATGCGCATGGCTTAGAAAATGTGGCTCAGTAGGACGTCATAGAGCCAAGGCCCGCAGGTTGCCACTGAATACCACCACTGATGGTTGAGACCTTCTCTTCTTCTCTGGATGAGTTCCTGGGTATCTTCAGTCCTTCTTCAGATTCCCTTGAAGCCATCGTCACTTATGAGGTAGACCAAGGTAGACCTATGTTGGAGGGGTTGCAGGAAACCAGCCTGACCATGATCTAACCACGTTAGGTCTAAGAACCCACCACAAGCATTTCCTAAGGAGGATGGGATCCCAGCGTGACCTGGTTAATCTTTTAGAGCTGTGTTTCTCGACCTTCCTGACTTGAAGTCAGCTGGACTCCAACTCCCAGCGTTCCCCAGCCACCACACTGGGAGGTGAAGTCCACACAACCGAAAAATCCCCACCGTTGAAGAGACAAAGTTTTAGAACAGTGTTTCTCAACCTTGGCGACTTTTAAGTCCTGTGGACTTCAACTCCCAGAATCCCCCAGCCAGCATAGCTGGCTGGGGAATTCTGGGAGTTGAAGTCCACAGGACTTAAAGTTGCCAAGGTTGAGAAACACTTGTTTTAGAGGTTCCCTCGGGGGAGAACTTCTCTTGAATCCAGCTCGGGGGCCACCAGAGGTGGGTTCCCGTCGGATCAGCCCGGTTCAGCCTGGTTCAACCGAACCGGTGGTGGTGCCGGTGGGAGGCTCCACCTACCTGCCTAGACAGAAGTGTTGTGTGCAAACTCAAGCGTGAGCACGAGAGAACTGGTAGTAAACTGGTTAGCAACCCAGCGCTGGGGGCCACGATAGGCCAGGTCCACAGCTGGAAAGCACAGGGGGTCCTCCCTAGCATCATCCCAAGGGGGGCGGCTGGGAGGCCCCCAGGCGGCCGAGAAGCAGATGGACGCCAAAAGGAGGGGCGGAGGGGATCAGACAGGATGGGAGACGTGCTGGAAAGAAGGTTGTCCCGTGTCCCCGGCCCCCCACCCCCCAATTGGGGGGGGGAGAAAGGCCTGCCTGGGGAAACAAAAACAGGCAGCTGCCGAGGGGCTCCAGATCACGGCGGCCTCCGTCTCGGGTCGGCCCACAGCCCAGGCAGGATCCCGGTTTTCCGAGGGAGGGAAGAAGGAAAATTGGCCATAGGCCAGCCATTAGCAATGGAAATTTCTTTTGCCACCCCAGCCGACAGATTTAGCCAGACTTTCTCTCTCTCTCTCTGTTTTTTCCTCTCTTTTTCTTTTTCCCTCTGTCTCCTTCTGCTTTTCTTTCTCTCGTTCTTTCTCTTTTCTCCTCTTTTTCTTTTTCCCTCCGTCTCTTTCTGCTTTTCTTTCTCTTTCTTTCTGTTTTCTCCTCTATTTTTCTTTTTCCCTCTGTCTCCTGCTTTTCTTTCTCTCTTTCTTTCTCTTTTCTCCTCTTTTTCTTTTTCCCTGTCTCCTTCTGCTTTTCTTTCTCTGTTTCTTTCTGTTTTCTCCTCTTTTTCTTTTTCCCTCTGTCTCCTTCTGCTTTTCTTTCTCTTTCTGTTTTCTCCTGTCTTTTTCTTTTTCCCTGTCTCTTTCTGCTTTTCTTTCTTTCTGACTTTCTTTTTGTCTGTCTTCCCTTTCTCTTTGTTTTTTCCTCTCTCTTTTCCTCTTTCTTTGTTTCTTTCTGACTCTCTTTCTTTCTGTCTCTTTCTGCCTATCTCTCTCTCTTCTTTTTCCCTCTTTGTCTTTATGTTTTTTCTCTTTCTTTCTGACTTTCTGTCTGTCTTTCTTTCTCCTTCTTTCTGCCCCCCCCCCTTGTTTGTGTGTCCCCCACCCAAGTCACAACTTGCCCCCCAAAAGGATGTTTGGGAAATGCTAGGCTTCTCTTTCCCTCTTCTTTCTGCCTCTGCTCCTCTGTTTGCCAGCAGATGGGGGCAGGGGAGGCAGGCTGTGAAAATAGCAAGCCTAGTTTAATTGAGGTTTCTTCCCCTGTTGATCCGGTGGCCAGAACGAGCCTTTTTTTAAAAAAAACAGAAGACGTAAAAGACATACTTTTACTTAATTCTGGAGGTCTCTAATGGTGATGCCGAGACTGATAGTGGGAGTGGGATTTTTTGTCTCTTACTCTGGGGGGGGGGGTGTTTGATAGTGTAAAGGGAGATAGAGAAAAGGACTCGGGCACAGGTGGTGCTTCTGCTCCCTTCTCACCTGTTGAAAAGAGGTGTTTGGGAAGAGAAGATGGCTGCATCAAGCAAGGATTCAAGGATTTTAGTCCCCCTCATCGCCAGCAGAAAATGCTTACAGTCCTTCTAATTGGCTCTGTAAATAAGCCTACAGAAAAGAGACAAGAGAAACCACTTTATGTATCAGTGGTCAGAAATCCATCCATGTTTGATGGTCACTCCCTTCTCTCTGTCTCTCTCCCTCCGTTCCTAAGTCTCTCCCTCCTTCTCTGTCTCTCTCTCCCTCCCTCTCTCTCTCCCTCTATTTCCCTCTGTCTCTCTATGCCTCTCTGTCTGTCTGTCTCTCCTTCTCTCTACTTGTTTCCCTCCCTCCCTCCCTGTCTCTCTCTCTGTCTCTATTTCCCTCTGTCTCTCTATACCAGTGTTTCTCAACCTTGGCAACTTGAAGATGTCCAGACTTCAACTCCCTCTGTCTCTCTATGCCTCTCTGTCTGTCTGTCTGTCTCTCCCTCTCTCTACTTGTTTCCCTCCCTCCCTCCCTGTCTCTCTCTCTGTCTCTATTTCCCTCTGTCTCTCTATACCAGTGTTTCTCAACCTTGGCAACTTGAAGATGTCCGGACTTCAACTCCCAGAATCCCCCAGCCAGCGAATGCTGGCTGGGGAATTCTGGGAGTTGAAGTCCGGACATCTTCAAGTTGCCAAGGTTGAGAAACACTGCTCTATACCTCTGTCTCTCTCTCTCTCTTTCTCTCTTCCTCTCCCTACCTCTCTCTGCTTGTCTCCCTCCCTCCCTGTCTCTCTCTACCACTCTGCCTGCCTGTATGCCTCTCTCACTCATCTATCTGTCTGTCTGTCCACTCAACAGGTGTCCAGTTTCCTAGTGATCATAATCTAATGAAAAGAAGGACTGTGGGGGACATGATGGCACTCTTCCAATATTTGAAGGGCCGTCAAAAGGAAGATTTTGGGGGGGGGGTGTGTTTCAACCTCTTCTCCAAAGCACCTGAAGTCGGGACGGATGGAAACTAATCAAGGAGAGAAACAACCTAGGGAGGTTGACACTGAGAACCATTCACCCGTGGAATGAAGTTGTGGGTGCTCCTCCATCACTGGAGGATTTTAAGGAGAGACTGGGCATCCAATATGCCCGAAATGTTATGGGGTCTCCTTGTCAGGATTCAATCAGCGGGTTGGACTAGAAGACCTCTACAGTCCCCTTCAACTCTGCTATTGTGTTATTGATGCCGAGACCCAATAAAGAATTTGCTTTCCAATACTCCAAAATATTTTTTTTTAACCATTATCACCAAGATCGTCCTCAGAAAGCTTTGAATAAAACTCCCGTGATGTCATTAGGGCGGACAGGCCAAAAGACAAAAGAAAGCAGAGTAAGAACAAGAATTAAGATGCGCTTAAAAAAAAACCCTTCCATCATTTTTTTCATCATCAAGACCTGGGGTGACCTGACAGCGGTCATCTGTTATTTGAGGGGTGTCACAGAGAAGGATGGGTCAACCTATTCTCCAAAGCCTCTGCAGGCAAGGCAAGAAGCAATGGAGATAACCCCCCAACTCCCTTATTTTCTATTCCAGTGTTTCTCAACCTTGGCGACTTTCAGTCCTGTGGACTTCAACTCCCAGAATCCCCCAGCCAGCATAGCTGGCTGGGGGATTCTGGGAGTTGAAGTCCACAGGACTGAAAGTCGCCAAGGTTGAGAAACACTGTTCTATTCTATATTGCGGGAGTGGCTCCATTCTAGAAAACCTTCATTACAACTGCAAAATTTGAAGTGACCAGCAGAGGTCAGCAAAGAGGCACCTCCAAAAATCTAATTCTTGGCTGCCATCTGGTGGCTGTCTGAAATTTTACAGCTGTGATTTGAGAGCCTCTTAGGACACCCCCCCCCCCCACGAGGGAACCCGGCGTATCCATTGGGCCAATCCCAAATCCCCGCAGAGATTCCAGATCATTTTTTGAGACTGTTTCCTCCAGCCAGTCTCTGAGCTGCCCATCAATTGCTTCGTGGGGAGGGAGGGTAAAAATCGAGAAGGGGGGGACCAATTGGCCACCTCGTGGCTCTCCTAACCTCCTTCTAACTGGAGAAACACTACAATTGTTGGATGTTTCTCTGGTTGCTGGGAATTCACGTTGGCTGTGTTTGCGGACCGATACATTTGCATGATTTGTGTGAAAAGCCTGTGCAAAAAAAACCCGAAGTAAATTTTCCAAGACTTATTGAAGGCTGCCCCAATTTGGAAACAGTCCTTCATCTGCTGGATGCTGGGTCCTTCCCCCCCAAACACACACACACAGACACACAAACTTTGTTTTTTCTTTCTTTCTCTCCAATCAGAAAATCAGAAGGGTGGATGCCACAGGTTTTAGCACAGGGATTCGGTTGGGCTGGCACGCACTTGGGAGTGCGAGGAAGGGAGGGGTGGAAAGGAAGAGAATTGGAAGCCGAGGACCAAAAATAACACACGGATGGCCGATGGAGAGGAAGCAGAGTGTGTACGCTGACAGTCAAAAGACCCTGTGAAACAACAGAGAATGGAAGGGAACAGCAGAGGGTGTGTGTGTGTGTGTTTTTTTTTTAAACAGTAGTAGTATTCTTACAATTGTCACATTTGGTGTTCAGGTTTTGCCCAGCCTGTTGGCTTTAGCTGGGGAGGGGGTCCACAGGAAAAAAAAGGGGGGCTGGGGGAGTGGAGGTTTTGGAGACTCAAGCCAAGCTGGGGAAGAAGTGAATTTGAGGATGGGGGTCAACCATATGGTGGGAAGAAGGCCAGAGAGCAGGAAGGCAGGGCAAAGGTCATCTATCCCCCCCTCCCCACTCCCACCCACCCTGAGGGAGGAAAGATCCGGGTGTTGACGAGAGGCAGGCGAGATGGGCGGCTGCATAAATTCTCCCCTTTTCTTTCCTTCCTTCCCTGATTAATGAAAACAGGTTTAAGGTAAAGGTTCCCCTCGGACAGATGTGCCAGTCGTTCCCGACTCTAGGGGGCGATGGTGCTCATCTCCGTTTCAAAGCCGAAGAGCCAGCACTGTCCGAAGACATCTCCGTGGCCATGTGGCCGGCATGACTCAATGCCAAAGGTGCACAGAACGCTGTTCCCTTCCCACCAAAGGTGGTTCCTATTTTTCTACTTGCACTTTTTACGTGCTTTCAAACTGCTAGGTTGGCAGAAGCTGGGACAAGTCACGGGAGCTCACTCCGTTATGCAGTGCTGGGGATTCGAACCGCCGAACTGCAGACCTTTCTGATCAACAAGCTCAACGTTTGAGCCACTGCTTCCCTCTAAACTGGGTTTAGCCGTAGGGATACCTGCCCACCTACCTCCTGGTTATAACACAGCGGTTATTTCAGCTGTTCCAAGGAGGCTCCATGCCCACGGGCTCCACTCGGGTGACCCTGAGGGCACAGATGAACCTCCGAGTACGAACGACCAGAGGACTGCGAGGAGTATCGACCCTTCCACTCCACCAGAACTGAAGAAGCTTCTTAGATGAGAAGCAAAACCTCTTCAAGGAAGAACAAACGTCCAGTTGCCGAAAGAGGTTTCCATTTTTCTTCTTGCCTTTCTTTACGTCCTTTGAACGGCTAGGTCGGCAGAAGCCGGGACAAGTCACGTGAGCTCACTCCGTTATGTGGCAATAGGGATTCGAACCGCCGAACTGCCGGCCTTCTGATTGACCAGCTCAGCGTCTTAGTCACTGAGCAGTGCTAACCACCTGACGTGATTTGGATTCTACGCCTCTGCTTTTCTACAAACAAGGATCCTATGAGCTTCTCATCAGCCAGAGTTGGAGAACTTTGCCACTGCAGGCTTACGCCGGAGACCCGACCTGACCCAACCCAGCTTTCGTGCGTTGTGTGAAGCCAACACAAATCCCGTAGAATCAACTGCCGGGAGTTTCCACCATCGCTGGATCTCTTTGAAAGCAAGCCCAGCCAAAACCATTGCAACACTGCCCCCTTGTGGCCAAGGGCCGATACTGCATGATCCACGAGTTCTGCATTTTACCCAAATTTAACAAGCTTGGCTGAGTTCACACAACCTTTTTCCACACCCCGCCCCGCCAGAGTCCCATAATCCACAGAGCACAGAATGGCCTCCATCTTACCGACCCACCTCTCTGCCTTTTGATTGGCTAGCATCTTTACTGGCGGGTTCCATTACCAGTATTTTGCCAACCGATTTCCGTTTTAGCAGCAACGCAAACTTCACCTCCCCTTATTAATACGAAGGTAAAAACGCTTTCGCTTCCTATTATTTCGACCCTAGGCAAACAGGTTCTCTTCCCTGGGGTCCCAGGTGTTTTGACCAAGGCCTCCCAAGAGCCTGAAGCCAACTCCTGGTCCGAACAAAAACCCCTTTTATTAATGGACTGTGAATTCTGCTCATTCGCCTCCAGCAAAGTCTCTCAAGGGAGGATTTACGGTCACAGACCTTCTCTGGCTTGGAGAGCTGCCAGGCAGAGATCTGCAGAACTTGGCAAGGAGCCTCGGAGAGTCACGAACCAATTAAGCAAAGTAATTTTGTCTCCTGCAAACTCCACTCCCCTTTCGCTCCTCTTTTGTTACCTCTGGGAGGGGCCGTTCATCGTCCACCTGTGTCCTTCCTCCCAAGTCCACCCCTGTTCTTTCGCTCTTCCCTTCGTCTGGCCATTCTGCACATGTGCACACTGGGAACAGGCTCCAGCTGTTCTTCTGCCTCACTGATGTCTGACTCTGAAGGCAGCTGAGAACTGTCAAACAGCCCTGGCCCCCTCTCTGCCTCCGACACAGAGCCCTCATCATCAGAGCCTTCCCCAGACTCCAGGCCCAGCTTCCTCCCCAACCCTCCTCACTGTTTGAACCTCTTCTGCCAGATGGCCACTGGCAGGCCACAACAGCAGAAGGGTGTTCAGACAACCGTTTCAGTCCGTTTATGAGAAACCTTACTGGTATTCCTTGTGATGGATAATTTCTCAACACCGCTGCAATTATGGGCCTGTTACTCATACTGTGTTTTTTAATTGATATATTCACCACCTTTTACAATTCAGGGTGGCAGCTGTGTTTCATCCTCCCATTTTTCCCACCCCAGGACCCTGTAAGGTGGACCGGGTTGAGAGAGAGGGATGGGCCTAAAGTCACCCTGCTTAGCTGTCTGGAATGGTATAGGGTGCCCTGCTTGAGCAGGGGGGTGGATTAGAACAGCAGTCACCAACTGGGGGTCTGTGAAAAAATTTTTGGTGGTCCGCAGAAAAATTATTTGCCTTTTTTATATTGCACTAAATCAGGGGGTCCTCAAACTATGCATCCTGGGATGGATACGTGCAATGAATGCTTGTGTTGCTGCAGAGGGTCTCCCCCTTAGGGGTCTTTTTGTGGGGGTCGGAGGGGGGCAGAAATCCCGACTTGGGGTCTGCTGCGGCCTCCTAGTGGGGGTCTTTGGGCGAAGGCTGGAGGGAAGAGCCGCTGGTGGGGAAGGCCATATCAATCAATGTACAAGGTTCAAGCACATATTACCAATAAAATGCTAAAACGTAGAATTTAAAATAAGGGCAGGGTAAAATGCAATAATTATAGGATAAAATACAATAACTTAAATACATAAATATGTAATATAGGATAAAATGACATGAAATTATATTTCTGGATTTGTCAAATAAATTACTGTCAACCATCAACCAGTCCTGGGCTGGTTTTGTAGCAAGTGCTAAGCTAAAATTATATTTATATAAAACTTTCATCCGGATTTAATAATATTTAAAAGTTGAAATCCAAAAGTTGGATTTCTATCAGTGTTTCTCAAACGTGGCTACTCTAAGGCAGTGTTTCTCAACCTTGGCCACTTGAAGATGTCTGGACTTCAACTCCCAGAATTCCCCAGCCAGCATTCGCTGGCTGGGGAATTCTGGGAGTTGAAGTCCGGACATCTTCAAGTAGCCAAGGTTGAGAAACACTGCTCTAAGGTATGTGGACTTCAACTCCCAGAATAACCCAGCCAGTGTGGGTGGACTTCTTAAAAGGGGGGGGGGAAATGAGCAAAATGAGGAAGTCTGGGAGTTGAAGTCCACATCTCTTAAAGAGGCAAAGCACACTTTTAGTTAACGTAGTTTCTTCAAACGACAATAATTATTCTATTTTATTACCACTGGGATATTTGAGATTGTAGTTCATCCTACCTTCTAATTACGGTATTAGACTTACCTATAAATACATATATATTAAAAAATAAACAAAAAAATTGAAAAACCTCCCTTAAAAAATAAATAAATCAAACTTAGCCTGTCCTGGAAGTGGTTAAAAGAACTGATAACTCCAGCCTGGGCAATACGTTTATATTGGGTGAAAATCCAATTCATTCAATTCAATCCTCACAACCACCCTAAAAGGAAGCCGGGGTTCACACAATCAGAAATAATATAGCTCTCCTGGGAGAGCAGGGGGGGTTGGAGTAGATGACCTCCAAGGTCCCTTCCGACTCCATTGCTGTTACCATTGCAAGCCCTGTTAACAAAACCCAATGCCCCCCCCCCCCCGTTGGAACAATTTTCTCTGTTCAATCCAATAATATTAACCCCTGCTAACTTATCATTCCCTACTCGGTTTTGATTTTTAGATGGCTCCATGGGACAAACCCACCTACCCAAAACATCTGGATCCAGACGTTGCTGAGTAGGGCTCTAGACGGGGTGCGGTTTTGCTTAATTCATTTGCAACAATTTTTTATTTTCATCAATGTTTGCCTGATTCATTGGCAGCAATTTTTTTTCTTCCATAAACACCTGACCAATTCACCTGTAGCGTTTTTTTAAAACATAATGCTCCGATAGATTTGTTATGAAAAAAGTTCCACTTTTGTAAACACACACACACACACAGAGAGACAGACACACACACACAAACAAACACAGACACTCCTTTTATCTACCGGGGGCAGGTTAGCTAAACAAAGACCAGCTCAAAAGGCTCTCTAATATATCTAATATAATAATATATAATTAGTAATGTATGAAGACAATCTTACTGTCACTTGTTTTCTATTTTAATGTGTCTGGCGGAGAGAACCCAGGATGGTTCCACGGCGTCCAATATTTTAATAAGAACTTTTTTTTAAGCGCTCTCAGCGTTGGAAGGGACCTTGGAGGCCATCTAGTCCGACCCCCCTGGCCAAGCAGGAGACCTATAACCACCCTGCTTTGCTCCGTCCTGCATCGGGACAGAGGTGTACCCCCTGCAGCCTGCACTAACCCCGGCTTCCCCAGGCCCAAACCAGGGCTGACCTTCTTGGCACCCCGCGCTTGGCACAAGGAGACCCCAGCCGAGCGCGCTGGGGCTTCCCGGGCGAAGGATGCGCTTCCCGGGATCCCGGCGGCGCAGTCCTTTGTGATGCCAGGGGCTGTTGCGCACGGCCAGCCGCGATCCCGGCCCTCCGGGGGGGGGGGGTTTCCCTCCCTCCTCCTCCTCCTCCGCCCGGGCAGCGAAGGAAATTGCGTGCCGCGGAGGCGGAGACTGGCCGGCCCAATGCGCAGCGCTCGGGCGCGCCGGAGAGGAGAGGTGCCCGCAGGCGGAGCCGTGCCAAGCGGCCAGGGCATCGCGGAGGAGCGGACCTGCTTCCCGCAGCCGCCCCGGCCGCCCTCGGGGCGGTGAGTGAGTTCCCACGGGGGGGAAGGGAGAGGCGGTTGGGACTCCGGAGCAGGCGAGGAACCGCGGAATCCCGATGCGCTTTGCCCGCCTCTCCACGTGGCTGGCTCTGCCTGGCGCTGGGAGGGGGCGCGGGAGGGGGGGAGAAGGGCGCCCCCTTCTCCGCATCTTGGCACCCCTCCTTCTCTTCTGCCCTCCCTCCTTTACGCTTCTAAATTGGGGTCCCGCTGTATCCGTGCGCCCCAGTTTGGCTAACCCAGCTGCTGGTAATTGTCTGGTTTTTGCTACGCCTGGCTTTAAGCCCCTTCCCTCCAGCGTGGTGGTGGTGGGGTCGCTACCCGATTTGCTTGCCCTGCACCCCCGCCCCCTACGTCGCCCCCCACCCTCCCGACACGGCGACAGGGCGGCCGCTCCGAGTTCACACGTTGTGTCTTCGCGCGGGTACTTGGCCCAGGGGCGCAGCCTCTGATTCCACGTTGCGCTGCATCCTTTTGGGTTGGTACCGGTAGGATAGGCCAGTGTTTCTCAACCTTGGCAACTTGAAGATGTCCGGACTTCAACTCCCAGAATTCCCCAGCCAGCATTCGCGAATGCTGGCTGGGGAATTCTGGGAGTTGAAGTCCGGACATCTTCAAGTTGCCAAGGTTGAGAAACACTGGGATAGGCGGTGCTTAAGCAGCCCCTTCTTCTCCCCTTGGGGCTGACCCGCTGGCTACCCAACCCCGTTAATCCGGTTATGTTAATACAATGTTAGGCCAGGACTGTTGCTCCCGGGGAGGAAAGCTATGGCAAATCTAGGCGGCATCCTAAAAAGCAGAGACATCACCCTGCCAACAAAAGGGCATCTAGTGAAGGCTGTGGTTTTCCCAGTTGCAATGGATGGCTGTGAAGGTGGGACCATAAGGAAGGCTGAGCACCAAAGAATGGAGGCCTTTGAACTCTGGGGCTGGAGAAGAAGACTCCTGCATTGAGTCCCTTGGACTGCAAGGCCATCCAACCGGTCAGTCCTAGAGGAGATCCACCCTGGCTGCTCTTCAGAAGGCCAGATCCTGAAGAGGAAACTCAAAGACTTTGGCCACCTGATGAGAAGGAAGAAGGACTCCCTGGAGAAGAGCCTCATGCTGGGAACGATGGAGGGCAGAAGAAGAAGAAGGGGACGGCAGAAAAGGAGGAGGCTGGATGGAGTCAGTGAAGCAGCCGGCGTGAGCTTCAATGGACTCTGGAGGATGGGAGAGGACAGGAAGGCCTGGAGGAATGAGGTCCCTGGGGTTGCGATGTGTCAACAGGACTTTGCAATTAACAACAAGGCCAGGGTCATTAATCAGTGCTTATTTGAATGAAGAATAAGTCTAGGACTAAGAAATAGTTAACCTTAAACATGGCAATGGATCACAGAAGGCCATTTTAATTTGATCTAACTATAGGATCTCCTGCTTGAGCAGGGGGCTGGACTAGAAGACCTCCAAGGTTCCTTCCAGCTCTATTTCTGACTCATTTGCTCTGTTGGAGAGCGAAAGAGCGAGAAAGGATAGATTAGGATTTGAACTAAGCCAGTGTTATGTTAAACCGCGTTCAGCCCTCGTCTGGATTCCTTGGCCAGCAACAAACAACACTTATACATGCCATTAAAGCATTACATCTCTTTAACTTTCATTTACCCATTGTGTGAACGTGTCTGTTGTTTTAGAGTTTTGTGTGAACATGGCTTTTAAATAATCACGAAGCTGGCAAACCTTAAGGAGTTGGGGACCTCAGGGCTTATTAACCAAGGAGGTTTATTCACACCTCACTCAAGAAACAGGACTTACGGAAGAAAGGAACCGAGTGACTAGCATTAAGCCTGGCTCCGTTCACACATTGGGGTAATTGTGGCTCAGATCCCAGGCAGATGCTTACTTAACAAGGCTGGCATTGGTGTGGGAGACATGCACCCAAACCGACTGTGTTGCTTGGCAAACCATGGTTTAAAAACCCCGGTTTAGTGTTTGGCGTGAAGGCTGCTAACCTGGCTTGTTAAAACTCTTGCAGGACTGTTAATTCATTCTGGGCTTGTAGGGAGAGGATGTTGGCATGGCCCCTCCGCCTGTTTCCATAATTGGGCACGGAATGGCATCCCTCCCCTGGAATGTATATATTTAGTCCCCAAGGCCTGTCCGTCTTGGTCACACATATTTTGGCAGTTACAAACACAGCCTGCAATTTGTACACAGCCTTCACACCCCGTTTCTCCGCAAAATTCCCCTAACGCCGAAATCTGGATTACAGGCGCTAAATATGATTTGGTTCCATTGCATTCAGCCCGAATGGCTTTAAAAAGCAGATTAAATTCCTCGGGGGGGGGGGGCAGTCACAAATCAATCCATATCTATTAAGCAGGGCGTGATTTATTCAGCTCTTTCTACCTAACCGGCTTGCTAATCAATTAAAAACTTACTCGAAGAAAACAGGCTGGAAAGTTGCCGCACCCAAGGAAAGCTGGAAGGGAGGGTAGAGGAAAAACAGCAGCCCATTAGAATAGAATAGAATAGAATAGAATAGAATAACAAAGTTGAAAGGGACCTTGGAGGTCTTCTAGTCCAATCCCCTGCCTAGGCAGGAAATCCTACACCACTTCAGACAAATGGTTATCCAACATCTTAAGAACTTCCAGTGTTGGAGCATTCACAACTTCTGGAGGCAAGTTGTTCTACTGATTAATTGTTCTCACTGTCAGGAAATTCTTCCCTCAGTTGCTTCTCTCCTGGATTAGTTTCCACCCATTGCTTCTTGTCCTGCCCTCGGGTGCCTTGGAGAATAGCTTGACTCCCTCTTCTTTGGGGCAACCCCTGAGATATTGGAAGACTCCTATCATGTCTCCCCTGGTCCTTCTCTTCACTAGACTAGCCATGCCCAGTTCCTGCAACCGTTCTTCATAGGTTTTAGCCTCCAGTCCCCTAATCATTATAAGCGGAATGTCGCATTTTGTTTAATATCACTGAATATCAGCTGTTTGGGGAGGTGGAGGTGGGAAGGGAAGAGGAGAAGCCTTGGATTTGGAGCAAGACTGGATAAAATCCCCCCCTCCCTGCTTCCCCCCTGCAGCCGAGTTGCTTTGCAAGTCAAAGAGAGAGAGAGAGAGGGAGGGAGGGAGGGAGGGGAGAGAGAGAGAGAGAAATTGGGTGGCAAGAATGAGGGGCTCACCCCCTAACCTAAACCAAATGGGGACTGGGCACCCCAACTCAGCTCTTGCTGATCGATGGTCCATCACAAAGATTTGATTGATGGACATGGGTGCGAATCCTGTGGCTGGTTGTTCTTTCTTTTCGCACCTAAAACAGGGAGGAGTTGCATTTTCATCCAGAATAAATTGGGCTGGGGTTTCTTTGTGGTGTTTTTTTTTTTAAACTCCTCCTCCTGCCTTCTTTGAAAAAGGGGAAAGGGCACCCAACAGAAGACCCCCGCCTGGCTCTCCTGGAGGAAGACGGCAACCACGGCCATGGCCGGTGAAGTGGTGGAAGACGAGCTGGAATTCTACTCCAAGGCTGAAAAAATATTGGAGGGACGTCCCTCCCACCGTGGACGGGATGCTGGGGGGCTATGGGCACATTTCCAGCATCGACATCAGCAGCTCCAGAAAGTTTTTGCACCGGTTTCTGAGGGTGAGAGGATTTTGTGGGGGAGGGGAGTGTTGGCAGACCCTGGGCTGCCCTGTGCCCCCCCCTTTCTCTATCATTCTCTTATTTATTTCCTCTGCCTTTTCTTTCTTTCTATTTCTTTCTCTTTTTCTCTGCCTATTTATCTCTTATTTCTATTTCCTCTTTTCCTTTCTTTTTCTCTTTATCATTCTCATTTCTATTTCTTCCATCTTTTCTTTCTTTCTATTTCTATTTCTCTCCCTCATTCTTATTTCTATTTCTTCCCTGTCTTTTCTCTCTTTCTCTCTCTCTCATTCTTATTTCTATTTCTTCCCTCTTTTCTTTCTATTTCTATTTTTCTTCTCTCTCATTCTTATTTCTATTTCTTCCGTCTTTTCTTTCTATTTCTATTTCTCTCTCTCTCTCTCATTCTTATTTCTATTTCTTCCTTTCTATTTCTATTTCTCTCTTTCTTATTTCTATTTCTTCCCTCTTTTCTTTCTATTTCTATTTCTCTCTCTCTATCATTCTTATTTCTATTTCTTCCCTGCCTTTTCTTTCTTTCTATTTCTATTTCTCTCTCTCATTCTTATTTCTATTTCTTCCCTCTTTTCTTTCTATTTCTATTTCTCTCTCTCTCTCTATCATTCTTATTTCTATTTCTTCCCTGTCTTTTCTTTCTTTCTATTTCTATTTCTCTCTCTCATTCTTATTTCTATTTCTTCCTTTCTATTTGTCTCTCTCTCTCTCATTCTATTTCTTCCCTCTTTTCTTTCTATTTCTATTTCTCTCTCTCATTCTTATTTCTATTTCTTCCCTCTTTTCTTTCTTTCTATTTCTATTTCTCTCTCTCTCATTCTTATTTCTATTTCTTCCCTCTTTTCTTTCTATTTCTATTTCTCTCTCTCTCTATCATTCTTATTTCTATTTCTTCCTTTCTATTTGTCTCTCTCTCTCTCATTCTTTCTATTTCTTCCCTCTTTTCTTTCTATTTCTATTTTTCTCTCTCTCATTCTTATTTCTATTTCTTCCCTCTTTTCTTTCTATTTCTATTTCTCTCTCTCTCTCTATCATTCTTATTTCTATTTCTTCCTTTCTATTTGTCTCTCTCTCTCTCATTCTTTCTATTTCTTCCCTCTTTTCTTTCTATTTCTATTTTTCTCTCTCTCATTCTTATTTCTATTTCTTCCCTCTTTTCTTTCTATTTCTATTTCTCTCTCTCTCTCTCTCATTCTTATTTCTATTTCTTCCTTTCTATTTGTCTCTCTCTCTCTCATTCTTTCTATTTCTTCCCTCTTTTCTTTCTATTTCTATTTCTCTCTCTCTCATTCTTATTTCTATTTCTTCCCTCTTTTCTTTCTATTTCTATTTCTCTCTCTCTCTCTATCATTCTTATTTCTATTTCTTCCTTTCTATTTGTCTCTCTCTCTCTCATTCTTTCTATTTCTTCCCTCTTTTCTTTCTATTTCTATTTCTCTCTCTCATTCTTATTTCTATTTCTTCCCTCTTTTCTTTCTATTTCTATTTCTCTCTCTCTCTCTATCATTCTTATTTCTATTTCTTCCCTCTTTTCTTCTATTTCTATTTCTCTCTCTCATTCTTATTTCTATTTCTTCCTTTCTATTTGTCTCTCTCTCTCATTCTTATTTCTATTTCTTCCCTCTTTTCTCTCTATTTCTATTTCTCTCTCTCTCATTCTTATTTCTATTTCTTCCCTCTTTTCTTTTTCTATTTCTATTTCTCTCTCTCTCATTCTTATTTCTATTTCTTCCCTCTTTTCTTTCTATTTCTATTTCTCTCTCTATCATTCTTATTTCTATTTCTTCCCTGTCTTTTCTTTCTTTCTATTTCTATTTCTCTCTCATTCTTATTTCTATTTCTTCCCTGTCTTTTCTTTCTATTTCTATCTCATTCTTATTTCTATTTTCTCTCTTGTCTTTCTTTCTCTTATTTTTCTTCCTCCCTCTCTCTCTCTCTCTCTCCACCAATTGTTCAAAGAGGAAAGATTCTAGCTGTTATTCTGGACTCCAGAGAAGCCTCTTTTCCACTCTTACCAAAGTAGCCTTTATTCCACTATTTCTCAGCCTTGGCGACCTTTAAGATGGACGGGTGCCTGGAAGGGTTAAAAAACATGGCTTGCTTTTGAGGGTCAGGTTTCTAGCCATGATGGGCTCTCTCTCTCTCTTTTGGTCTAGGACGGGCCAAACCGGACCGGCACCGCCTTGGCTTTAGACTGTGGCGCTGGCATCGGACGGATCACCAAGCGCCTCTTACTGCCTCTTTTCAAATCTGTGGACATGGTGGACGTGACGGAAGATTTCTTGAACAAAGCCAGGACGTACCTGGGGACTGAAGGCCAACGGGTCCGAAATTACTTCTGCTGTGGCTTGCAAGACTTCAGCCCGGAGCCCAACACATACGACGTTATTTGGATTCAGTGGGTAATCGGTAAGTGTCGCTCGCAGGAGTCCCCAATTTTCATAAGTGCAAAATTCTCTTGATGTAGAGCTTTAGAGAACGGTCAGATAAGAGACAGCATAGCCCAGAGCTGCACAATGGGCTGAGAAAGAGGCTCAGGAAGGAACCCTCCCTCGTTTCTCAGGCTGTAAAAGGGACAGTGGGAGATTTGTACTTTCAGACTGACAAGATTCTCTTAATGTTGTTTTAGAGAACAGATAAGAGGCGGAATAGCCTTGAGCTGCATAAGGGGCAGAGAAAGAGGCTCAGAAAGGAACCCTCCCTAGTTTCTCAGGCTGTAAAAGGGACAGTGGGAGATTTGTACTTTCAGACTGACAAGATTCTCTTAATGTTGTTTTAGAGAACAGATAAGAGGTGGCGTAGCCTTGAGCTGCATAAGGAGCAGAGAAAGAGGCTCCAAAGAGACCCTCCCTAGTTTCTCAGGCTGTAAAAGAGACAGTGGGAAATTTGTACTTTCAGACTGACAAGATTCTCTTAATGTTGTTTTAGAGAACAGATAAGAGATGGCATAGCCTTGAGCTGCATAAGGGGCAGAGAAAGAGGCTCAGAAAGGAACCCTCCCTAGTTTCGCTAGGCTGTAAAAGAGACGCTGGGAGATTTGCACTTCCAAACTGGCCAGATTCTGTCAATGCAATAAAATAGAATTACGTTTGCGGTCAGATCCACCTCGCAAAACTGACCCTCTTGGATCCCACAAGGCTCTTCCTGCTTCCCCCCAACAGACACTTGACGGACGAGCATCTCCTGCACTTCCTGCAAAGGTGTCGCCTGGGACTCCGCCCCAACGGCATCGTCGTCATTAAGGACAACATGGCCCAAGAGGGGGTCATCATGGACGAAGTGGACAGTAGCGTCTGCCGGGACCTGGAGGTGGTTTGCAAGATCATCCGGCACGCGGGGCTGAATCTCCTGGCCCAGGAGAAGCAGGAGAACTTTCCAGACGAGATCTACCACGTCTACACCTTAGCCATGAGGTGAAAGGGATCCAGCAAGGGTCCCCGTGGGGCTCCAGGACAAACCACGGCTGCCCAGCGGTCCAGGAGGAAGGGCCAAGCGGCAAGATCGGCTGGGGAGGGGGGGGGGGCCTTCAAGAGGTGGGGAGCAGGGAGGGAAATGAGGCGGTTGGGTTCCCTGGGTGGCAAAAACAGACTGGGAGAGGGGAAGTAAAGGTAAGCCAGATTGTAGTGTCCTATGTTGGTTTGTTATGATGGTTGGAAAAAAAAAATCCAAAGAATACACCTTGTATGGTGCAGGCGAGTTGCAGAATTGAATCTCTAGAATCTGCCATCGTGGCTTGTTCTGAGTTTCTTTTGCCACAAAATAATTCCCCAGATGGGTTTAAGATAAAACAATTGTTATGACCGTTGGCCTCCCAAGAGCCTGAAGCCAACTCCTGGTCCCAACAAAAAAACCCTTTTATTAATTGACTGTGAATTCTGCTCATTCGCCTCCAGCAAAGTCTTTCAAGGAGGATTTACAGTCACAGACCTTCTCTGGCTTGGAGAGCTGCCAGGCCGAGATCTGCAGAACCTGGCCAGGAGCCTCCGAAGGTCACGAACCAATGAAGCGGAGTAATTGTCTCCTGCAAACTCCACTTTCACTCCTCTTTTATTTCCTCTGGGAGGGGCCATTCATCATCCCACCTCTGGCCTTACTCCCCCTGTTCTTTAGCTCTTCCCTTCGTCTGGCCACTCTGCGCATGCGCACACTGGGAACAGGCTCCAGCTGTTCCTCTGCCTCACTGATGTCTGATTCTGAAGGCAGCTGATGACTGTCAGATGGTTCTGGCCCCCTCTCTGCCTTCGACACAGAGCCCTCATCATCAGAGCCTTCCCCAGACTCCAGGACTGGCCCATCTTCCTCCCCAACCTCCCCACTGTCCGAATCTGCTGCCAACTCCACTGGAGGCCCAGAGCAGCGATCCGTATTGATCCAAGAGGAAAACAAGGTGGGAGGGAAGAGGGGAAAAAAATGAGTGGGCTCTCAATGCTGCGTTTTGATTTTCCATTGAAAAAACAACTTTGGTCTTCTTAAAATTCACAGTCAATTAGGATGATAGAACAGCAGGCCTGGGGGGTCAAGAACTGTAGTTTGAAGACCCTGAATTGGGTATCTTGAATAGGGTATGTCTAGCCTGATAAAAAGGAGGACTAGGGGAGACATGATAGCAATGTTCCAATATTTGGGGGGCTGCCCCAAAGAAGAGGGGTTCAAACTATTGTCCAAAGCAACTGAAGGCAGGGAAGAAGCAATGGGTGGAAACTAATCAAGGAGAGGAGCAACCTAGAACTAAGGAGAAATTTTCTTGACAGTGAGAACAATCAACCAGTGGAACAGTTTCCCTCCAGAAGTTGTGGTTGCTTCACACAACCACAGTCACAGGATCAAAATGTATGTCAGTTGCAGAATCCCAGGGTCACGTAATCCCTTCTGACAAGCAAAGGACAAGGGGGAAGCCGGGTTCACTTAACGGCGTTACTAACCGAACAACTGCAGTGATTCACTTAACAACTCTGGCAAGAAAGATTGTAAAATGGGAGAAAACTCACTTCCCAACTGTCTCATTTATGAGCGGCTGTCTCATTTATGAGAGACATAAATTTGGGGCACAATTATTGTAAGCTGAGGACTACCTCTTGTAAAGTCAATGGGGAAGACAGCAGGATGTCGAAAGTGACGACCACACAACGGTGACCACGTGAGATTTGGCTAACAGTGGCAACTAGGATTTCTGGAACTACCAGTGTTAAGTCACTGAACTTGTATGATGTCACGTGGTGTGACTCGCTTAGCAGCGAAGACTTCCCAAACCCAGTAAGCGGGGACTACCTGTAATAGATTGATCACAAAGTGGAACCACGTTTTATCCACAGCAAGACAATATGCAAAGACCAGAGGTGCATTCTTTTAATCGGCTGTTGGCATTCCCGTCTCGACCCTGAATGGTTCAGTAGGGCCCCAACGTGAGCCTACACAACGTCACAATCCTTTGGCACAAGAGAGACAAATCCTTCCTCGGCTGGTACACAACTCCACCAAGGGATTTTTCCGCCAGTTCAGCTGCCATGGGGATGTCATTCCGTCGCAAATTCTAGGTGCCCCCAACCCACTCCCGCCTACCCACCACTCGAACGTGCTGCCGCAGACACGGTATATATACCCCTCGTCATCGGCTGTTGAACATGGAACGATGGCAAGATCTAAAGCCATTCATGCGGTGGGCCACAGATCAACGAGGAGTTCCGGGACGGCAGATACGCCGAGGTCCGCTTCTCGCCCCTAGGAGGTCACACCTGCTCCAGAGACGCGCTCGGATCAATGAGGAGGTACCGCTTCAAGCGGTTGGGCAGCGGGAGAGCCTTCACCTTGACGTCTATGGGCCACGGTTGGAGAAACTTCCGCAGGTAGACTCGGCAGAGATGCTTCAAGGTCGGCGGGGTGCTCTCCAGCTGCTTCAATTTCCCGAAAAGCGCCTGGATCTTCTCTTGGTGGTAGCGGCAGTGGCTCAGGTCGATCTGGAAGTTGCTGGGCAGCTTGACCACCGGGCCGCTGGCAATCATCAGCTCCAGGGCGGTCTCGGCTTTCTGCAGGAGGTCGATGGAGAAGCTGTCGTCCTCGGACTCGCTGAGGTGGGAGCACAGGCGCTCGAAGATGATGTCGAAGCCGGACCAGCAGGTGGGGCCGTGGAGGGAGCAGCTGTGCGAAGCCCCCGACTCCAGGAGGAAGCGCAACAGTGGGAAATGCAGCCGGAAGCTCTTCAGGCAGAGGTGGGTGAGGGATTCGTAAGGCGGGCACTCGCTGGGGTTGGCGCCGTGGGCCATCAGCAGCCGCGTGGCCTGGAAGCAGAAGCGGTTGATCATCTTGGCCTCTTCCGCGTCGCTGCCCACCGTCTCGCCCAGCAGGAAGATGATGAAGGTGAAAACTGTGTCCCCGTCCTTGGTGGTCGCCTTAACGTCTGCGCCTGGGGAGGCGGAGGGGGGGGGCGGGAGAGAAAACAGGGAGGTTCTGACCTAGGACTCCCCAAAAAGCACAAAGCAGAGTCCTAGTCTCGAAGAAACCCCTTTTATGAAACGAATGTGGATTCCTCTCCTTCACCTTCAGCCAAGGCCTGGCGAACAGCCTTTCAAAGGAGTATTTAGGACCACAGACCTTATCTAGCTTGGAAAGCTGCCAGGTAAATATTTCCCAAGTGAGACGCAACTCACCTCCTTCCAACAAAAGGCGAATGTTTTCGATGTTGTGGATCTGAACCCCGTCGCTGCTGGCCAGTGCATGCAGCAAAGCTGTTTTTCCTGGAGGGGAGGAGAGAGGGATTAGAGGAAGAGCAGAAGAGGAGGAAAGAGGACAGGAAGGACAAGGGAGAAGGCAATTCCATGCTTCCTCAAATCTGCAGGGCGTCCTTCAAGTCCCTGAATTCTTAGTGGCATCTCAATGCCAGGTGGGGAATTCTGGGAGATGAACCCTGGCTTCTGGCCGTGAAGTGGTTCCAGAGGAAGCTAGAATTGAACTGCTGCGGTTTAATGAAGCCGTGTTCTGACCCAGAACCTTCCTTAGAAAGCATGAAGTCTTAGTCCCCGCAAACCCCCTTTTATTTACACGACTGTGAATTCCTTTCATTCACATTCATCAAGGCTTAGTAAAACAGTCTTTTCAAAGGAATGTTTATCCACACGAACCTTATCTTGCTTGGAGAGCTGCCAGGTAACTAGTTTCCAACCGCAGGGCAAACGCTTGGCCCAGAGTCTCTTATAGTCACAAACAGAACTTTCCACTCTTGAAACAACCGAAAGAACAAATTGTTTCCTGCAAAAGCCCCCTCCCCCTCCGCTCCTCCTTTGTTTCCTCTGGGAGGGGCCAATCACCTCCAAGGTGTGGCTTTACTCCCAAGTCGACCCTGATTTCCTAGTTGTCCTTGTCTTCTGGCGGCTCTGCGCATGCGCACACTGGGAACAGGCTCCAGCTGTTCCTCTACCTCACTGCTGTCTAGCTCCCTCTCTGCCTCTGACGCAGAGCCCTCATCTGAGCTTCCCTCAGCCCCCCCAGAACTGGCCCATCTTCCTCCCCAACCTCCTCACTGTCCAGCTCTGCTGCCAGCTCTGCTATCCAGGGACAAGCCACAACAAACCAGAGATAAAAAAGTAGAACCACTCACCATGTTTATCAGCAGCGTTGATATTGGCCCCGAGTTCTAGGAGACGCCGCAGGCATGGCAAGCGTTCTGGCTCTTCGCTGGCCAGATCCAGAGGACTGCTCTCGTGAATCTAAGAACAATTGGAGAGTCCTGTTTCTTTCGGCCTGAAATCGATGCTTTGCCGTTGAAATTTAACTCCTTTCTAAAATTATTCCCATGCAGACACACCTGTCCCCAATTAAGCCCTGGAAGGAATGCATCGAGCCGACTTTGCCCCCCCACCCCCCGGGCTTCTAATACGGCGACTGCTCCCCCCCCCAGCCAGCTAAGTCAACCGCTTGTGCATTCACACAACCTCTCTAAGCCTCTTTCTCCAATGAATCCACAGCAAGGAAAACTCACGACATGGAGCAAAACTCCCTTAACTTCTGCCTTGCTTAGCAACGTAATTTTTGCACTCTTATTGTGGTCGTAAGTCAGGGAGTATCTGTCCTACCCGTGCATAAGAATCAGGTGAACTAATGGTTAAAGCCAAATTGGCCCTGGATAAGCCGCAATGGAATTGAAGGGAGGTCGGCCTCGGCTCTCTTGTGGCGGCGCAGCGACTCCGAGCTGATGACACATTTAACTCCGCCCTCCAATTCAGCCTCTTTGTCGACGCTCCCCCAGTTGCACCCACTCGGCTTAGTGGGAGGGTGTCACCCCCACACACACGTGGCTCCCTCTGGGGACCTGATTTGACTGGTTTTAAGGGGACCCTAAGCCCCCATTTACACTCGAGGTTCGTCTAATTTTCCTATCCCACTTTCTGGGCCTGCGAGGATTGGGATTGCAAAACCTCAGCGCCATCAGGATTGTTGTTTTAGGACACACACACACACAGCAACACCAGGCTGGGCTGGCTACACACCCGGTCTCTGCGGTTGATATCTGCGCCGCGCTGCACCAGGAGCTCCACCATGTCGGGCTGGTTCCGTAGCACCGCGATATGTAAGGCTGTGTAATAGGTGACCGGATCTACGAAAGAGAGAAAACTTTCCTCAAAACAACATTTCAGTGGGAAAATCCCGAGTGGGACTCTTCCCCTGTTAAGGGAGGTTTTTGATCTCCGGATTCTCAGTTCTGGGCAAATAAAAAGTGTCCTTTTTTTAGTAGGATCCTTGGTGGTTTTCTTGCTGACGTTTCATGACCTATCTTGGTAACCTCGGTGCTAGAGCTCCTCACTCCCTTCTAGCACTGATGATGTTACCTAGTTGGGTCAAGAAACGTCTGCAAGGGGGGAAAAAGCTCAGAGAGCATTAAGGATCCCTTATAGCAGTGTTTTTCAACCTTGGCAACTTGAAGATGTCTGGACTTCAACTCCCAGAATTCCCCAGCCAGCGAATGCTGGCTGGGGAATTCTGGGAGTTGAAGTCCAGACATCTTCAAGTTGCCAAGGTTGAAAAACACTGCCTTATAGGCCTCTCCACAGACCCTCCATGCACTGATGGCATTGCCTAGATGGGTAATAAAACGTCTACAGGGAAAACGACCAAGCTCAGAATGAATCCCATCATCCCCGAGCGATAGATATTCTCTTCTACTTTTTTAGTCTTTAAAAGTTTGTTTTTTTTTAATTATTCTTTTAAAGGCCAGCAGGGAGAGAAAATATAATACGTGAAGGATATTCCTTTATTTTGGGTGTAATCCGTCCCAATCCGCCTCTTTAAAAGCCGGCCGTTTTCTATTATTCCTTTTATTTTTATATTCTGCCTTGGATTGGAGACTGGCTGCGCTTCCCTTGTTTCCCCCCCACACACAACAACGACCCTGCAAGGTAGGCTGATCTGAAAGTCAACTTTGCAGGGTGGGTGGTGGATTAGAACCCGGGTCTTCTTCCCCTCCCTGTCCCAAAATTTTAAATCGTGGTCCTCGACCGAAACCGAACTGAGCTGCGGTCCACGTGCCCCCCCAGCTTTTCTCTAGGGAAACCCCTGGAACCCGTTTCCCATTTCTGAGACCTCTGTCCTACTCTGCAAGGCCGGTGTTGCAGGAGCTGGCAAGAAGGCTCACCGTTGAGCACGGCCCCCCCACAATAGGAAAGCCAGCAGGGGAAGAAGCACCCCGCCCCCCGCTTCCTCCCCATCCCCCTCCTGCCCAATCAAGGACCAGACGGCCAGCCTCGCAGGGGAGCCGCCATGTTGCCCCGGAGACGGTTGTCTGGCATGACGTCATCTGTAGGAGGAGCTTGGAACTTGGGAGGCGGAGCCTGAGGCTATTCCTTGCCGTTCCTAGCTGCGCAGACCAACTAAGGGGTGTGGCCTGTGGGTGAAGGGGTGGAGCTAGAGGCCGGGAGGAGAAACCCTTGTAAGTCCTCGACTTGCAACCGGTTCATTTTGTGACCAAAGTTACAGAGGCACTGATCCAATTTTCAGACCGGCGACCGTTTCAATGTCACGTCATCAAAATTGGCCAGACTTGCATTTATGACGGTCGCGCCCATCCCCCAGGTCATGTGACTTTCATCCCCTTCAAAGGGGAAGCCAAATCCACTTAAAAAATGTCTCTCTCTAACTTAACAACTGCAGAGATTCACTTAACAACCGTGGCCAGAAGGATGGTAAAAATGGGGCAAGACTCACTTAACAACAGCAACAGAAATTCTGGGCTCAATTATGGCCGTAAGTCCAGGACTATCTGTACTGGCTGGCCAAAATGCTGCCAGCTATCCTAACCTTTTGGAGAGGGGGGGGGTCTGTCATAACTTGACCCAGTCATAAGTCTGAGGATTACCTACACACCGATCTTATCACTGGTGCAATCCTAAAAATGAAAACAGTGGCACAGCGACATCTACTGGTGAGAAACAGCCAATGCAACGATGAATGATACTCGTTCAAAAACAGCAAGACGGCAAATTCGAACTGCAATCCCCTTTAGCGGCAGGGCTAGGGCGCACAACTAAAGGAAGCCCCCACCCCCACCCTGCTTCCAGGTCAAACGCATCCTGAAGTTTTCCCTCCCCCCCCCCTAAAATAAAAACCGAGGCAAACGAAGCCCCAACCTTCGAAGGTGATGTCCGCTCCATTGTCCAAGAGGACTTCAGCCGCTCGGACCAGCCCGAGCTCCGAGACCTTCAGCAACGTGTAGCTCACGCCTTCTTGGTAAAAAGCCGAATGGGATTCGCTTTCCAGAAGCTTCTGGAGGACCAGGAATTTGCTGTGGTCTTCAGCCGCAGACCTGCAGCTTTTCAGAATAGAGAAAGACTGGATGAATACGAGGGAAACTTCAACAATCTTCCTATTACGCAAAAGAAGAGCCCGTTTTGGAAAACATGGACAAGTGTTAGATAGATAAGAGGATAGACCAGTGTTTCTCAACCTTGGCTACTTGAAGATGTCCGGACTTCAACTCCTAGAATTCCCCAGCCAGCGAATGCTGGCTGGGGAATTCTGGGAGTTGAAGTCCGGACATCTTCAAGTGGCCAAGGTTGAGAAACACTGGGATAGACAGACAGACAAATGGAGATCTTTGCGCACAGAGGAAAGAGTGTTAGTTAGATTTTATATAGAACAGAAGAGAGAGAAGAGAACTCTTTATTGGCCAAGTGTGATTGGACACACAAGGAGTTTGCGTCACGCTCTCGGGAAGCCTCGGTCAGAACATTTTCCAATTTTTTCGTCCTTAAAGCTGCTTACCTCTCCGGCAACTCCTGATGTTCGGGGTCTTGTAATCCCAGAGACTCCAAGATTGCATCTACTAAAGGCTGATATTCAAAGATGATTCTACGGAAGCCATGCAGAAACGGCATTCTTTTCAACAATCATCCAGAAAGGACTCCTCCACGCCCGGCCCAGTGGTTGCTTCGCCCCAGCTTCTACTTGGCCTGTTTCAAAAGCAAAGCGTACTGGTTTTTATTCACAAAATAAATAAGAATCAGCTGAGGAAGCTACTCCAATCGTAACCGGATGCCGAGGGAAAGAACCACATGGCTGACTTTACATTTGACTTCAGAGACAAAGCAAGGAAGGAGGAGGAGAAGGTGGAAGAGGATTTAGAAGATTTAGATTTTAGAGCAACAGAGTTGGAAGGGACCTTGGAGGTCTTCTAGTCCAACCCTCTGCTTAGGCAGGAAACCCTACACCACTTCAGACAAATCGTTATCCAACGTCTTCTTAAAAACCTCCAGTGTTGGAGCATTCACAACTTCTGGAGGCAAATTGTTCCACTGATTAATTGTTCCCATTGTCAGGAAATTCCTCCTCAGTTCTAAGTTGCTTCTCTCCTTGATTAGTTTCCACCCATTGCTTCTTGTTCTACCCTCGGGTGCCTTGGAGAATAGTTTGACTCCCTCTTCTTTGTGGCAGCCCCACAGATATTGGAAGACTCCCATCATGTCTCCCCTGGTCCTTCTCTTAATTAAACCAGACATACCCAGTTCCTGCAACCGTTCTTCCTATGTTTTAGCCTCCAGTCCCCTAATCCTCTTTGTTGCTCTTCTCTGCACTCTTTCCAGAGTCTCCACATCTTTTCTACATCGTGGCCACCAAAACAGGATGCCGTATTCCAAGTGTGGCCTTACCAAGGCATCATAAAGTGGCATTAACCCTTCACGTGATCTTGATTCTCTCCCTCTGTTGATGCAGCCTAGAACTGTGCTGGCTTTTTTTGGCAGCTGCTGTCCACGGCTGGCTCATCATCAGAAGATGGAGAAAGAGGAGAAGATGGAAAAGGAGATGGAGGAGGAAGAGTGATGGTGGAGGAAGAGGAGGAGATGAAAGAGGAGAAGCGGTGCAGAAGGAGTAGTAGGAACCACCACATCCATTCCCCTTCAGGGCAGCCTGTTTTCTGAAGAGTAATTTTGAAGGACAATTGAGGGCCAGGAGTTTTTGCCCATCCCTCTGTAGCTCCCGTAAGTCAAGAATGCCGAAATCCTGTGAGATTTCAAGGAAGAGACGGCTCGATCTGGCCAACCTTTGCCAGTTGCCCATTTAACTTTGGGACGTAAAAACCACCTTCCGGTGACTGTGGTGTTTGGGGAGCATTTTGTAAGCCAAGTTGGGGACTGTTCCCCTCCCTCCCAGACTGAGAACCGTCCGAGGGCTTTCAGGGAAGATCACCCCCAAAGCAGAGGTCAGAAACACAACCTCGTTCCTCCAAGGTCCATCCTGAAGACCTTTCAACCAAGGATGGAGATCCTGCCGTCCAGTATAGTCTACGCAGGAGATCCCAAGGTCATCTCAATCTGGGTTTTGGACCCTAACATCTCCTAGCCCTGGAGGCCAAAACGTTGACCAGATTTATGGCGTAGAAGGTCATCGTTATCCTTCATGGTTCTAGTCACCATCCAACCAGCGGCTTCTTCCCTCCTCTCCCCCCACCCCACCCCACCCCGGACAGAATTCTTCCACTCAACTGCCACCTCCAGAATCTGAGAATGGTTTTGCTGGAACAGACCAAAATCCCAGGCAGGGAGGGGTGTGTGGAGAGACCCCTGGCAAGCCACCTAGGTGGGCTTCAAGCATGGCATATGCTTAAGGTGGGACTAGAACTCACTGTCTCCTGGTGAGTGGCCCAAAGTCCCCCAGCTCTTATGCCGAAGGCCATAATTATCACTTTCTCTCTCCTGGTGATTGTCTCAAAATTACCCAGTGAGCTTTCATTGCCTGGAGGTTGAATGGTTGCAGGAATTACGCACGGCTCCTCTAACCAAGAAGGTGGCTCAGTGGCTAAAGATGCTGAGCTTGCCGATCAGAAAGGTCGGCAGTTTGGCGGTTCGAATCCCTAGTGCTGTGTAATGGAGTGAGCTCCCATTACTCGTCTCGGCTTCTGCCAACCGAGCAGTTTGAAATCACGTAAAAATGCAAGTAGACAAATAGGAACCACCTTTGGTGGGAACAGTGTTTCGTGCGCCTTCAGCATTGAGTCATGCCGGCCACATGACCACGGAGACGTCTTCGGACAGCGCTGGCTCTTGGGCTTTGAAACAGATGAGCAACGCCCCCTGGAGTCGGGAACGACTAGCACATATGTGTGAGGGGAACCTTTACATTTTTAGCCCACCCACCCAAAAGAAACTCACAATATAATAAAGCGACTGTTTGCAGCAAGGGAGATTGGTGGATTTTTTAAAAAAAAGGAAACTTAGCAAAATAGATTATCTTTGCGTGCAGAAGGCGGGTGGGTGGAGAGAAGGCTAATCGGAAAAAGCCGGTTGTTTTAAGAGGCAGGGACCTCACACTCACCCAAACCAACCTCAGCCCCCTTATTTTGTAGAAGTCAAGGGTCCCCTTGGAGAGAGACTTAGGCTTAGTTGGTTGAGGAGTTGCAAGCTGTCAAAAGAATTAAATTAAATTAACCCAGCGGCGGCCACACTGGCTGAAGAGGAAACAAGGCAAATTGCAAGAACCACCAGAAGGCCCGGTTTCAGGAATAAACAAACAAAAACTTAAATGGCAACTCCAAGAGAAAAGAAACCAACTTGTAGCAGATCTCCTCCAAGGATGAAAGAGGGAGAGATTACATTTTCTGCCTCTTTTTCTCTTTGGAGCAAGCCGTTTCCACCTTCCCCTTCTCAAGCAATACTATCGTTATTATTAATGGTCGTCATTGATGTTATTTCCTGATCAATACACTTGATTTATGCATTGAAGAAAAGCACCCCAACACCTCCTGGGGAGTAACCTTAGTTTCATATAGTTAAACTCTTACTTTCTCCTCCTCACGCAGCTTTTTTTCCCCCCCAGATCGCGCACTGACCCGACTTACGACGGCTTTTAAAAGCTGGTTTACTCGGCTTCCCCAAAGCTTTTATTTTTCTCATTTGCAAATGTTTTTTTTTCCCCTCTCTCTTTTTCTAATGCTTCCTCCTCCCTTTTATTCCCTCCCGTTTGCAAGAAAGAAAGCGAAGCGGATGGAGGAGGAGGAGGAATAACAATGGATATTTTCCACTTTGCAATTCAGCCAACCCTCCCCAAAATTTTTTTAAAAAATGACTCCAAATTTCTCTCTCTGCACCGTCCTTCCCGCCGCCCCTGTGCAGAAGTTGCAGCGCGTTTTTTTTACCCACCGTTTCGGGTCAAAAAAAACCTCCGCGATTATGTTTTGCACTTGTGAAGCCGACCATTCACCCGCGTATCTCTTCTATTTTTTTTTCTTTCTTTCTTTTTGCATCCGGGAAAATGCAGGAAGCGGAAGGGGGGGGGAATGCAAGCACAGCTTTCGGTTGCAAAATTGCAGAAAGAACCACGGTCTGGTTTTATAATGTCTTTTTTCCCCGTTTTGCCCTCTGCAGGTTGGAAAGAGACGCTGAAAAAAACATCCCCGTTTTCAGGCCCAAACGGCCTCTAGAGGGCGCGCTTGGCCCGGGATCTCTTTTTTAAAAAAAGGTGCGTTTTTTTTTTTTTAAATAATTTTGGTTTTAAATGTAAGGATTTTTATTTAACGTTTATGTAGCTGAGGTGGACAATGAATGAGAGAGAAAAGGGACCGGCATTTCTGTATTTGAGGGGCTGCCCCAAAGAAGAGGGGGGTCAAATTATTCTCCCACCAGAAGGCAAGACAAGAAGCGATGGATGGAAACTAATCAAGGAGAGAAGCAACCTGGAATTAATTGATTTCCTAACAGTGAGGACCATTAGCCAGCGGAACAGCTGGCCATCAGAAATTGTGAGTGTTCCACCACTGGAGGTTTTTAAGAAAAGACTGGACGGCCCCCTGTCTAAAATGGTTGAGGTCTTGTGCTTGAGTGTGGGTTGGACTAGAAGACCTCCAAAGTCCCTTTCAGCTCTCTTCTGATTGAGAGCAGGGTTGTCCTTGTGAGGAAAACAGGAGCAGGAAGATGCCTTGTTTATGTATGTTGCTGTAGGAAGTTAGCATCCACTCCTCTCCCAGAAGAATGAAATATTGAAAAGGCAGAATATTATATTTCCATGGATAAGAAACGGAGAAAGATGTTTTTTAGGCAGGAAGCAGACACTCTTAATAGCCCCCCCCCCCTTAGTCAGTGGGCCATTGAAAGGGTCTGAGCCAGTCTATTCTACATAACAAAGATCTCCCCCTTCAGCTCCAGGGTGATGAGGTTAAGGCATGATAGTATTAACCTCAACCACAGGGCACCTGGGAAGAAGCAAGGCTCAACCAATCAGAATACAAGCTGAAGATCAAAGGCCAGAGAGGGCATAAAACCAGGGACTTTCAGCATCTCTGTCTCTCTGTTTCTTCTTCCCCCAACATCTGGGAGCATCTGATGATCCCCCTTTTCTGTCCAGGAGCTCAAGCCCTGTCGCCCTGACCACCATTAAACCACCTTTCCAAGCGGCCTCCGTGTTTCCAGTCTCTTTTCCTCCACTTGGAACTGAACCCAGAAGGACCCTTCTTCCAACATTTCCTTGAGTTGTCTGTAAAATAATAATAATAAAGGTGGTGCGGAGATAAATCAATCAATAGATTTCGGGATCTCTCCTCTTTTCTCCCGATTTAGAGTTGGGCGTTGAAAAATCTTCCCGCAATCAGAAATGGTTCAGCAACCTTAAAACCGGGTGTTGGAGAGTTTTCTGAGCGATGTTGAATGATTGCAATGCTTTTGGGGTGTGTGGAAGGGGTACCATTGGGACCCTCCCCCCTTAGCAGTTTCTTATCTTGAGAAATTAATCTGCCCTTTGACACGATGTGCAGACGTTTTCCCCTTTCCAAAAAAAACACACCCCTCACTCTTATTCTGGCCCATCTGTTTGCAATTTATAAATTCTAGTCGAAGTTGACTTTATTAGCTTTCCTCTCTCAGAGAAGGGGCTGCCCCCCCTCTCCCAGGCCCCCTTTGATCCCTCGTGCCTCGCTCTGCAAAAATTTGCCAATTTCCCAAGGAGCAATCTTTCCTTTTCTCTCTCTCTCTCTCCCATCTTCCTCAACATTCGTCATTTAATAGGCCTCATTCTTACAATCAAGTGAAAGTCACTGCCAGGATACGTGATGATGACTGCTAAATGAAAAGTTTGTTTTTAATTGATAGAAAGATAGTAAACTGGAGGTTTTTTAACATACGGTAATAATAAGAGTTGAAAGGGACCTTGGAGGTCTTCTAGTCCAACCCCCTGCCTAGGCAGGAAACCCTACACCACTTCAGACAAATGGATATCCAACTTCTTCTTAAAAACTTCCAGTGTTGGAGCATTCACGATTTCTGGAGTCAAGTTGTTCCACTGATTAATTATTCTGTGAGGACATTTCTCTTCAGTTCTAAGTTGCTTCTCTCCTTGATTAGTTTCCATCCATTGTTTCTTGTCCTGCCTTGAGGTGCCTTGGAGAATAGCTTGACTCCCTCTTCTTTGGGGCAGCCCCTGAGATATTGGAAGACTGCTATCATGTCTCCCCTGGTCCTTCTCTTCATTAAACCCAGTTCCTGCAACTGTTCTTCATATGTTTTAGCCTCCAGCCCAGGGGTGGATTCCTGCTGGCATTACGACTGGTTTAGTGCTTGAAAAATCTCTCCTTCCTTCCTTCCTTCCTTCCTTCCTTCCTTCCTTCCTTCCTTCCTTCCTTCCTTCCTTCCTTCCTTCCTTCCTCCTTTCCTCCTCCCTCTCCTTCTGTCTTTCCTTCCCCTCTTCCGCCTCTCCTTCCTTTCTTCCTTCCCTCCCTTTCCCTTCCATCCATCCACCCATCTCTCCCTTCCTCCCCTCCCCATCTATCCATCCATCCATATCTCTCTCCTTTCCCTTCCCTCTCTCCCCCAAACAGCATCGGAGGCAGAGGTTGGTCCTTGGTTAACGTTGATTGGAGCTGGAGGGAAGCCATCACCTCTCCAGCCGGGAGGCAAGGAACGGAGGGGGCATTTTAGGAAGAAGTCCAGGGAAATCTGATCACGGAGTACCCCTCCTGGCTGTCTGGGGGAAATTTAATTAAATTGCTGGAAGGCCTGTGTGCTGAAGAACACATCTGCTTTCAATATGCGAGGCTTTGATACACGAACACACAAGTGTGTGTGTGTGTGTTTGTGTGTGTGTGTGTAGGAGGACAGCAACAGAGAAAAGAGGTGGTGGCTGGAACAATCTCGGATGGATAGGAGGCTCCTCTACTCACTAAAACTTCCCCTAAATGAATAGGTAGAATCCGAGACACTTGGAGATCCTCCAGTCCACCCTCCTGCCCATAGCAGGGATACTGACTTCCAGTGTTGGCGCATTCACAACTTCTAGAGGCAAGTTGTTCCACCGATTAATTGTTCTCACTGTCAAGAAATTTCTCCTTAGTTCTAAGTTGCTTCTCTCCTTGAATAGTTTCCATCCATTGTTTCTTCTCCTGCCTTGAGGTGCTTTGGAGAATAGTTTGACTCCCTCTTCTTTGGGGCAACCCCTGAGATATTGGAAGATGCTATCCTGTCTCCCCTGGTCCTTCTTTTCATTAAGGGGGGATTCATTTTGTAAACTGTCCCCATTCCAGGGGGAGCGAAGTCTAATCCCCTCAATTCGACCAGAAGTTCATCATCTAACTCCAATTTCCCTCCCTTTGGGCTTGGAGCAAATATTCCAGCAAAGCTTGGAAAACGTTACAGCCAGAATCCCTTCACACTTGTCACAGGTGACTTACAAGGACTTCGCCCTTGATTTACCTCTGTTGTGCTCCAGAATTTCCCTCTTAGTAGCCAGCTAGCACTCCCCAGGGATGAACAGAAAGTCCATTTTCCCACAAAGGAGCGAGGGAAGAAGCTGGAGGAGCAAGAGGAAGAAAGAAAGAAATTTTTTTGCGGAATTACAAAATGTGTAAAAGGAAAGTAGGGAAGGCATCCTTGGGCTTAAATCATGGGAAATTAATTTGTATCGCCTCATTGCTCATTTAAAGAGTCATAGAAGATAGAATAACGGAGTTGGAAGGGGCCTTGAAGGTCATCTAGTCCAAAGCAGGAGACCCGATACCATTCCAGTCAAATGGTTGTCCAATATTTTCTTGAAGATTTCCAGTGATGAAGCACCCACAAGTTCTGGAGGGAAGAGAGAGGGGGCGGGGGTTAAGATATCTATCTATCTATCTATCTATCGATCGATCGATCAATCGATCGATCGATAGATAGATAGATAGTTGGATGGATGGATGGATGGATGGATGGATGGATGGATAGATAGATAGATAGATAGATAGATTAGATTAGATTACATTAATAGATAGATAGATAGATAGATAGATTAGATTAGATTACATTAATAGATAGATAGATAGATAGATAGATAGATAGATAGATAGATAGATAGATAACTATATTTCAGTGTAAGGCTGATAAGCTTGTTAACAGCTCCTTATACCTTGTCTACAAATTTACTGATGGAAAACTGATACTTTCCTTCATCCATCAAAGGAAACCGAGCAACAGAGATAAAAGCACCTGATTCCCTTTAATTGTGAACAGGCCGACTGCCCCCCTCCCCCCCCCAGCCTGGCCCACTCATCCTTATAACTGGGACGTCTTAAAAAGAACCAGACAGGCACCCAATGCATTTAATCCTATCTAAAGAATTGAAGCTGGAGAGAAGAACAGGGCAGAAAGGGAATTGGGGGGGGGGGAGGAGAAGCAGAGCCTGCCCCCCCCCTTGGGCTCCTACGCAGCGCCTTTAAGTACCCTTTAAGGGAGGAAATGGCATTAATGTGGCTTGTTTAATTTATTTATTTGACTTTGCAAATCACCACCTTGACCTGCAGGGCAGGGAAGCGGGAGGGAGGGGTGTGTGTGTGTGTGTTTGTGTGTAAGAGCTTTGTGAGATTCCCAATCTGCCCCCCCCCCCCGGCCCCGCCCCACCCTCTTCCTTCAAAATTTTCTCAATGACTTACTGTTCCAGCTGTGCGAAAGGTCCAGGGGTAATTCTGGAGGGTCCCCCTGCCGCAGAGCGCATACGTCTTGGCGTGTCTAAAGAAACTTTAGCCGCCTGCCAAGAAAACCTTCGCCCCCAACCCCTAATTCCCTCTCTCTCAACCCCCCCCTCCCCAAACCAAATCCCCCCCTATTGCTTTAGAACTCCGTTCTCCTTTGATCATAAAAAAATGAAACGCTCATATTTCTCTTCCCAAATACCAGCAATCATCGGACTGGAGAATCCGCAGGGAGACTCCAGACTTGATTATGCTCTCCACATCATTATTTAACGCCCTGAGCAGCTATTCAGATGCGTTCGGGGGTCTCTTTCCCCCCCCCCCTCACCCCACCTCCCAACCTTGGCCGGCCTCCCATCCCGCACTGCCTCCTGGCAGAGAAAGGGAAAGGAGAGAAGAATTCTAAAGGAGCGTCTAGCGGTTGAGACAGCCGGCTAGAAACCGGGAGAATGGGAGTTCTAGTTTGGCTTTGGGCATGAAAACCCCGTCTGGGTGACTTTGGGCCAATCACCAGGCGAAAAAGGGAGTTCTAGTCCCTCCTTAGGCATGGAAAGTCAGCACATTTTGGGACATTTTGGGCCAAACACCAGGAAATGGCGAATTCTAGTTCTCTAGTTTTGGCATGAAACTGGCTGGGTGACTTTGGGCCAATGATCAAGAGAAAGAGGAGGAGAAGTGAAAAAAGAAGAGAAGGATCAGAAGAGGGGAGGAGAAAGAAGAGAAAAAAGGAGAAGAGGGGGAAGGAGGAGAAGGAGGAAGAAGAAGAGAAAGAAGAGGAGGAAGAAGAAGAGGAGGAGAAGAAGAAGAGGAGGAAGAAGGAGGAAGAAGGAGAAGACGAAGAAGAAAAAGGCGAAGAAAAAGGAAGAGGATAAAAAAGTGTTTTCAGTGCTAGGTTTTTAAAATACAGTACCGTATTATTGGTATTATTATTATCAGCCAAGTTGGTCATCTTCTCCACTGGAAAACTTTTCTTTTGGAAAAAAAAAAATTAATAGAGTCACATGTTTTCGAGTCTTCCAATAAAAACAAAACATGTCTGTGCCAGTAAGTGGATTCTCAGCAGTTTGGAAGAATCGTCGCCAGAATCCTGGAAGGGAAGAAACCATCATTCCCCCGGCTGCTTTCTTTCTGGAACCATCATCAGCCAACACGGAATAAACCCAACATCTATGAAGGACACCGTGGACTCCCAACTTCCACAGTTCCCCACCAGCGCAGGCAGTGGGTGCCCATTGCTTAAGCCAGTGTTTTTCAACCATGGCAACTTGAAGATGTCTGGACTTCAACTCCCAGAATTCCCCAGCCAGCGAATGCTGGCTGGGGAATTCTGGGAGTTGAAGTCCAGACATCTTCAAGTTGCCAAGGTTGAAAAACACTGGCTTAAGCCATGGCTTATGGGAGACATGCGAGTTGCCACGGTTTCCTTGCTGTGCTCGAGGTGGGGAAGAAGAGGGCCAGGAATAGAACAGAACAGAAAAGAGCCCGGAGGTCTTCTAGTCCAGCCCCCTGCTCAAAAGGGAGAACCTGTCCCATCTCAGACAAGTAGCTCTCCAGTCTCTTCTTAGAAACCTCCAGCGAAGGAGCACCCAAAGCTTCTAGTGGCAAGCTGTTCCACTGGTTAATTGTCCTCACTGTTAGGCACTTTCTCCTGAATCCCAGGTTGCGTCTCTCCTTGATTAGTTTTGCATCTGTTGCTTCTTGTCCTGCCTTTTGGGGGTCTTTGGAGAATAATTTGACCCCCTCCTCTTTGTGGCAGCCCCTCAAATGCTGAGACACTGCTATCATGTCACTCCTAATTCTTCTTCTCCCTCGACTAGCCCAACCCACAGCCATTCTTTATATGTTTCAGTCTCCAGGCCTTTGATCATCCTACTTGCTCTTATCTGCACTTTTCCCAAAGTCTCAACATCTTGAATTAGAGAAAAAGAGGAGAAGAAATAAGAGGAGAAGGAGAAGAAGAAGAAGAAGAAGAAGAAGAAGAAGAAGAAGAGGAGGAGGAGGAGGAGAAGGAGAAGAAGAAGTAGAAGAAGAAGAAGAGGAGGAGGAGAAGGAGAAGAAGTAGAAGAAGAAGAAAAGGAGGAGGAGGAGAAGAAGAAGAAGAAGAAGAAGAGGAGGAGGAGGAGGAGAAGAAGAAGAAGAAAAGGAGGAGGAGGAGAAGGAGGAGAAGGAGAAGTAGAAGAAGAGGAGGAGAAGGAGAAGGAGAGGAGGAGGAGAAGAAGAAGAAGAAGAAAGAGGAGGACGAGGAAGAGGAGGAGGAGGAGGAGGAGAAGAAGAAGAAGAATAGCAATAGCAATAGCAATAGCAGTTAGACTTATATACCGCTTCATAGGGCTTTCAGCCCTCTCTAAGCGGTTTACAGAGTCAGCATATCACCCCCCCAACAACAATCTGGGTCCTCATTTCACCCACCTCGGAAGGATGGAAGGCTGAGTCAACCCTGAGCCGGTGAGATTAGAACCGCTGAACTGCAGATAACAGTCAGCTGAAGTGGCCTGCAGTGCTGCACCCAAACCACTGCGCCACCTCGGCTCTTAGAAGAAGAAGAAGAACACATATAATAAAGTTGAGTTGACTCTTCAACCTTTTAACATCAGAACCAAAGTCTTTTGCGACTGTCCTCTTCTGAGGTAAACTTGAGATCCTCCATCTCCGTCCCATCAGGAGATCTGAGGTGTAACAAGACCTTCTCAACTCAACTCAAGCTTCCTGATGCTTTCTGGATGCTACGGCTGGTCTATCCCACACAACAGTTGAATCTTGACTCGGGTGCCAGAGGTCACGTATGGGCAGATCCCGAGGCTAGTCCTCAGGGAAGAGGCCTCTGGCCTCTCGGCATGTTTTATTTCTGCCTGGCCCCTGACCTCCCGGAGCAGAGTTCTGGAGAACTTCCACCTTTCCGCAGCCCTGCACCTCTCCTCCACAATCCACGTTGTCTCTTGGGACCTTCTCAAGATACAGTTGTGGCGGCCCTTAGGAGCCAGATGTTCCTTTCCCAGGGTGGCCCATAAGGTCGAACCCATCTCCAGGGGAACAGATAGAGGAGCGTTGAGCTAAAAAGCTAGAAGAAGAAACTCAGCTTCTTGGTCCTGTTGACTTCACCATCCTTGCTCGATCGTTTTTTAGGGGTAAAGGTAAAAGTTCCCCTCGCACATCTGTGCCAGTCGTTCCCGACTCTAGGGGGCTCATCTCCGTTTCAAAGCCGAAGAGCCAGCGCTGTCCAAAGACGTCTCCATGGCCATGTGGCCGGCATGACTCAACGCCGAAGGTGCACGGAAGGCTGTTCCCTTCCCACCAAAGGTGGCTCCTATTTTTCTACCTGCATTTATTTACGTGCTTTCGAACTGCTAGGTTGGCAGAAGCTGGGATGAGTCACGGGAGCTCCCTCCGTTAACCTGGCGCTGGGGATTCGAACCGCCAAACTGCCGAACTTTCTGATCGACAAGCTCAGCGTCTGAGCCACTGAGCCGCTGCATCCCTTGCTTTTCAGGGTTAGGTTATTTGGAATATTACAAGTTATTACAATAACAGTAATATAAATATTATGTTATTCTGTTATCTTGCTGTGGCTGAAATGAATGAGAATAGATCAGTGTTTCTCAACCTTGGCCACTTGAAGATGTCCGGACTTCAACTCCCAGAATTCCCCAGCCAGCATTCGCTGGCTGGGGAATTCTGGGAGTTTAAGTCCAGACATCTTCAAGTGGCCAAGGTTGAGAAACACTGGAATAGATTATGGAGGAATAACGGAGCTGAATCAGAACTTCACTCTTATCTATTGAAGCCCTCTAAAGCCATGGCTCCAGACCTTTGGAACTCACCTCCCCATGAAGTGCTTCCAACCCCCCCCCCCTTGTAGGAAAAAAAACCACACCCCCTAGGACAAAAAACGTTCAGCCACTTTTTCTCTCAAAGTTTCTCTGAATTTTCTACTACAGGTAGTTCTTGATTTCCAACCATTGGTTTAGCAGCCATTTAAAACGGTCACGTCACTTTTTAAAGTGTTGTTGTAGTGTCAAAGAAGTCACTAAGCGAATGGTTGTAAGTTGAGGACTACAATCCCCCCCCCCATTTTTTTTTAAAAAAAATTCTGTTTATTTATCTTTCAGAGATGGAAAGAAAACAGGAAGATGATAAATGCTTTTGTTCTTAAGTGTATTTCATGGACATTTTTGAGAGCCAGGTGGAGAAGGAATTCATTGACATTCTGAGTCAACCATCTGCTTTTTGCCCTTTATGGATAAGAGACCACCAGGAGATCTTAGAGCTGTTGAGTGGAAAATTTAAGAAAATTCAATCCAGAAGAAATCACAGCCGCACCTTTGTCCTAAAAACAGCAGGACACAAGGAGGCATTTGTTTATTTTTTTAAAAAAATATCAAAGGGGACTTTTGATATAGCAGGAAAGTTTTAAAAACTTGCATTGAAAGACAGCGGGTCCTCATTGGATAAGCCCGCCCCTTCATCTGCATAACTCCGCCCTTGAGACACATTTAGGGAAACAAAACATTGACTTATTTTAACACCCCTGCGGGGGCGACAATTTGCTATAAGCCCCTTTGGACCATTTTTTCCCCCCTTGGTTATTGTTATATTTTCTTTCGTTTAATTTTGTTTTCCTTCTGGCAAATTTGCAAGTTTCAAATGTCCCACAATTTGATTTCACAAGGCTTTTGCAAAGCAGCCCGGTTTTATGAGGAGGGGGGCAGCCAGCGGCGGGGGCGGGGGGGGGGTGTCCGAGAAAGGTTGCAAAGAAAGAAAGCATTTCTCTCTCCTCCCCCCCTCCCCAAATTATAAACTGAATGTTGGGTTGGCTTTCCTCTAATTTAACTCTTCCTCTTTCCAAATTTCGGAGGGGGGGGGCTGAAATGGGGAGGAGGGCAGAATGAGGGAGTGCGAAAGGCGGCGGGGGGGAGGGCAGTTGAGGGAGGGGGGCTTGTCACGTTTACGGATTTCAAGAAGGCTCAATCAGTCGGTTTGATGAGAAAACGGCGGCCGGGGACGGGTCAATTTTAATCTGGATAGGGGGTGGGGGCGGGGGCAAAAAGTTTGGTTCCAACTTTTGACCGGAGAGTTTTCCGGAGCGGCGGAGACGGTGCGCTGGGAAGGATGGGGGGCCGGCGACGGATAGACTCCTGGTAAAAAGTTTGGGGAAGTTCTTTCTCTCTCGCTGGTTCACAAGCTGCACGGGAGACACCCGCAGAGAGAGAGAGAGAGAGAGAGAGAGAGAGAGAGGGAGCAAGAAAGACACACGGAGAGGAAGAGTGAAAGAGGTAGAGAGGGAAAGACAGAGAGAAGGTGAGAGAGAAATAAAGTCACATAGAGAAGGAGAGAAAAAAGAGAGAGAGCAAGAAAAGATACACGGAGAGAAAGGGTGAAAGAGGGAGAGAGAGAAAGACAGAAGAAGAGAGAGAGAAATAGAGAAAGACAGACACAGAGAGAAAGAGTGAACGAGGGAGAGAAGGACAGAGAGAAGAGAGAGAAGAAAAAGAAAGAAAGGAAGAAAGCGGAAGAGAGAAAGAAGGAGGACTAGGAGACGCAGAGAAAGAGTGAAAGAAGAGAGGAAGGAAGAGAAAGGAAGGAAGGAAGAGTTAGACTGAGAGACAGTGAATATAATAAAGACTCCCACACACCCTCAGAGGCCCACACAAACACACACACACGCGCGCACAACCCACCAGGAAAACGTAGGTGGAGGAGGAAGACAGGGTGTGTGTGTGTGGTGTGTGTGTGTGTGTGTGTGTGTGTGTGTGTGTTTGGGTGTGGAAATCAAAGCAGAAGAAAAACTTTTGGGGGGGGGCGGTGAGTCGGTTTGGGGGCCGCCAAGGGAGGCTGGCCGGATCGCAACTCCTGCCCGGACGGGGGTCTCTCTCTGCCCCACAAGCTGGATCCGGGCGCCATGGAAGCGGTGGCCGCCTACGGCATGGACAAGCAATTCGCCCCCAACCCGGTGCGCATCTTGGAGCCCGCCGACAACCCTCAGGCGCGCAAGAACTTCAGCGTCAGCCACCTCTTGGATCTGGAGGAAGCGGCCGGCGGCATGAACGGGACGCCCGGCCAGGACCCCCGCTCCGAAGCTCGGGAAGGCGGCAAGGGGGCTTTCGACCCCTCCGGGGGCAGCAGCGGCAGCGAAGGAGGAGGAGGAGGAAGCGCGCTGCGGGAAGGTGAGCGCGTCGGAACGCGCGTCGCGGGGAAAGGGAACGCAAGGCGCGGGAGAGAGGGTGGGGGTCTCCTAGGGGAGGGGAGGGCTCTTGCCCAGGGGCCCTTTGGGGAGCCTGCCCACCCCCAGAGGCTTGGGGGGAGGGGTCCCCTGCGCTGCGCGAGAGCCACCTTCGCCTTATTAGCGCCTTGGGGTTAGCATTGCTCCGCTGTCCAGCCTGGGAATCCCAGACTTTGGGGGCATTGAGCGCAGGGAAGTCTTGGGGGGGACAGGAAGCCCCAAAGGTGTTTTTTTCAAGAGGCAGCTGGACTTTCTGGCCGAAGAAGCTTCTGGGATGAGGAGCGAAAGGTCTTAAAAGGAAATAAAAACCCCATAACCCCCAGTTGCCTCTTGGGGGGAAAAGGAAAAAAGCACCTCTGGGGCAACTAGGACCTGATGGGTGACTGAGAATCTTTATATCGACTTTGGTGGGGGGGGAGAACCTTTTTTGGGTTGGGGGGGTTGAGTGTAATTCGGACCATGGGAGAAGAGTCAACAGATCCCAACCAGCCTTTGAAAAGATGCTGTCAAATTTCCAGAATGAAGTGAAGTGTCTTTAGTATTTAATGTTTAACTCCATTTCTTCCTTCTCTCCTTTGGATGTCGGGCAAGGATGTTGGAACGGGGGTGGGGTGGGGTGGGGTGGATAGCCTTTTGCAGGTTAATCCAGCAAGCCCTGTTTTGTTGTTGTGAGTTGCGAAGTCGTGTCCGGCCCATCTCGACCCCATGGCCCACCTGTCCTCCACCTTCCTTGGGAGTCCATTGAAGCTGCTTCAGTGATTCCATCCAGTCCCCTCCTTCTCTGCCGTCCCCTTCTTCTTCTTCTTCTTCTTCTTCTTCTTCTTCTTCTTCTTCTTCTTCTTCTTCTTCTTCTTCTTCTTCTTCTTCTTCTTCTTCTTCCCTCCGTCTTTCCCAGCGTGAGGCTCTTCTCTGGGGTATCTTCTCCAGCCCTATTTAGCTGGAATCAAATCAGGGGGAATTTAAGGCGTTGGTTGAAATGGTGAGTGGCTAATATGGAGGATAAATCTGTTGGTCAGACACATTGGCAAAAAAAGGGGGGAGGTGTGGAACAGGCAGAAGAATTCTATTAATGAGGGGTCCTTGGTGCTCTCTGAGCTGGGTGGTTTTCTCGAAGACCTTTCATAACCGAACTAGGTAACATCATCCATGCTCTGATAGTGAGCATGGATGATGTTTCCCTACTTTGGGTCATGAAACATCTGCGAGAAAACCACCAAGCTCAGAGAGCACCAAGGACCCCTCCAGTCGACCCTGAGCTACAGGGATTCTCCTTTTATTGGCAATTCTGTCAGTGTGATCAGGATAATTCTACTTGTAGTAAGGGAAGGCTCTTAACACGGATGCTTATTTACTCTGCCCTTTGTAGCTCTGGGTACAAGGCAGAAAACCAGCTGTAGCTTCACCTGCTTTTGTATTTGACGTGATAACAGCCCCTTTTATTTCATTTTATATTTTATTTAAATTCTATTTCTTTTCATTTTTAAAAAATTTTATTCATCGTCTTTCTACACCTCCCACCTCACTTACGGGACACAGCATCCCTTTAAATTTGTAGATACAATTCACACACAAAACATTTGAAGCCGCCGAATAGGAATCTTTCTGCAGGGAACTAATCCTGAACTTCTTGGACACCAAATAGATGGTGATATTTAAAATTGTGTGTTTCGCTATCAATGGAATAACAACTTAAAAAGCAGATTTTTTTGTCTTGAAAACAAGTTAGTATCTTGTCCATTTTACAGAAAGGTGAAAAATCTGCTGTCAGCTAGACAGAATTAGAGTCCTAATTTTTCCCTCTCTTGGTCAGATTTTACTTTCTGTTTCTCTGATTTAATTCTTGATTCATTACAGAATTCTTGCACTGATTTTCACCCACCCAACATATGTGCGAGGGGAACTTTTACCTTTACCTAAACTTTATTGATTGCCCATCTTACCTTAGGGTAACCTGGGCGGCCTTAGAGTGATACAAATATGTCTATATATATACAATGAAAA